>NC_037298.2:13822882-14124670 GCF_000002775.5 Populus trichocarpa | reverse complement strand
TAATTCTGTCGGCAAGATGACGCGGTCAGAGGCGCATTTAATGCACAACCCTTTGAAATTTGCGCGGTCCGTCGGTAATTTTGTCGGTAAAATTGACTCGCCGACAACTTACCGACGGATTTAAATTCGTCGGTGTGGCCATCGGTGATAGGGTGGCATTTCAAGTAATTATTTTCGAACTCTCTGTGAAATGTCGACGGACTTAAGGCCGTCGGGGTGGCCGTCGGTGATTGGGTGGCATTTCAAGTAATTATTTGCGAACTCTCTGTGAAATGCCGACGGACTAAGTCCGTCGGTGTGGTCGTCGGTGATGTGGTGGCATTTCAAGTAATTATTTCATGTCACAAAATATATCGTCCATGATCAATAATTATTTCAAGTAATTATCTCATAATTGTGGCATTTCAACTAATTATTTCAAGTAATAAATATTTTGTGTTTCAAAATATATATATCATTCATAATCTAAATTACATGAAAAAAAGGGTTTTACATAGGGCTTCATTTTGGTAGTTAGTTAGAATTTTCTTCTTCTTCGTCATCAATTGAATTGTCATCACCTTCATCGCAATCTTCAATATGAATATCATCTTCTTCATCGATATTTGGTTGTCCGCTAGAGCTCAAAACAAAATTTAACTCCTCTGCGTCAACATCAACAAGACTATCATCGAAAACACGAAAATTTGAATTTTCTTCCAATTCAATCGAAGGAGCAACTCGATATGGTTCAACCACCTCACTAACTTGAAAGACTTCATCTCGCACACTTGTGTCTTCGTTCTCATCCTGAACAACCTCGACACGACCCCGGGGTTTTGTTTTTAAAACGGACAACCAATCCACTCTTGATTGATCCTTTCTAAATGAAGGGGTGTATGTGTAATAAACTTGTTGACATTGCTTTGCGAAAACAAAGACATCGTTTATGTTGCGGAGTCTAGCTTTTGAGTTGCTTTCGACCAGACCATAGTGCGGATCAACTCTGATTCCTCTGTCAGTCGTGTCATACCAATAGCATTTGAATAAAAACACTATATTCTGCTCGTTATGATATTGCAGTTCGACGACCTCTTCTAATCTACCAAAGTAGTCAACTTCTAACTCACTACTAGTGGATCCCTTAACACAAACACCGCTGTTGTATGTCTTTCTTCCTTGCCCGTATTCTTCAGTATAGAAAACATATCCATTGACAAAATACCCATTGTAGCACTTACATTTTCTTTCAGGCCCCAAGCTTAGTGAAGACAATGACTTAGGTGCACTCCTTCCCATTTGATAAACCTTGTATGTAATGTACATCAATAAACAGTAAATGAACGAGAATCTCGTAATGACATGCATACGTACAGTAATTTTGCAAGTTAGAATGAGTTTGTGATAGTGCTTACATGTGTTCTGAACCACGTGGCAAGCTGCTCATCTTGTAATTGAAAGATCTGGGATTCGGTCAGCTGTGAGTTATTGGAGAGCAAATATTGACGATGTTGCCTGCAAGTGATAATGAGTGTATGATATTACAATATATAATTAACAGTATATTACTAACAAAGTTTAATTAGTATAAACTTACTGAATAAAAGGTCTCAGCTCATCACAGTTAAATAGAACATAGTTGTGTGCTTGTTTGAACTCTATTTCCGACAAATATCTTCCTCTTACGGTATTTTTAGGTGTGGGTCGTCCAGTATTGGAGAATATTGACAAGTTCCCACTGGAAGGCACTTCACTGCCATCATCATGCCGTGGAACGCGATTGATTCTCGTTCTCAGATGAGGTTCGAAATAGTACGAGATAAATGTTGAGATCTCCTCAACAATATAGGCCTCACATATCGAAGCCTCAACATGCGCCTTGTTCTTAACCTTTTTCTTGAGATTAAACAAGTACCTGCATTGAAATATTAATCAAGTATTTTCAATTACTTTTATATATGAATTACATTGCAACTGTAATATCTAACCGTTCGAATGGGTACATCCATCTATATTGGACCGGTCCTCCAGCTTTTGCCTCGAACGATAGATGTATAGGGAGATGCTCCATTGAGTCAAAAAATGATGGAGGGAATATCATCTCAAGTTTGCATAGTGTCTCGATGATATTCGTTTGAAGCCTCTCAATGTGATCAACATTCAACTTGCTGGAGCATATATCTCTGAAGAAATGACTGATCTCCGTGAGTGCATCCCATATTCCCTTTGGTAACAAATCACGAAAAGCTAATGGGATGAGTGTTTGCATAAACACGTGGCAGTCATGACTCTTCATTCCATACAATCTGCAGTCCTCTATATTAACCAGCCTTGATATGTTCGATGCATGTCCATCCGGAAAACGCAGACTCTTAAGCCATTTGTAGACTAGCAGTTGTGCGTTTTTCTCTAACACGAAGCTTGCTCTTGGTTTTGTGACCCGTGACTCATCATAAACCAACTCCATATTTTTACGGTTACAGTATAAAGCTATATCCAATCTAGCCTTGATGTTGTCCTTTGTCTTCCCCTTCACATCCATGACGGTGTTGAAAATATTCTCAAACATGTTCTTTTCGATGTGCATGACGTCAAGGTTATGGCGGAGCAGATTGGTCTTCCAATAAGGAAGCTCAAAAAAGATACTTCGCTTTACCCAATTATGGGTCAAACCAAAACCAGGAAACTTTTGCTTACCTGATTGAAGGCCAAACACAATGTCACCGTACTCTGAGACAACATCATGTAATTCTTCACCAGAAAGACGCGGGGATGCAACATCTTTTTCAACTCTGCCAACAAAGAAATCTTTTCTGTTCTTTCTGTACCTGTGATGAAGTGGCAAGAAGCGACGGTGACAGTAAAAAAAAGAAGCTTTACCTCTATTTGCTAGCATGAATGCCTTGTTGTTTTCCATGCAGTATGGACATGCGAGTTTCCCATGCGTGCTCCAACCAGAAAGCATTCCATAAGCTGGAAAATCATTGATAGTCCACATCAATGCCGTCCTCATAAGGAAATTTTGTTTCCTCGATATATCATAAGTCAGAGCTCCGGAGGACCACAACTGCGCCAACTCATCAATCAACGGTCGAAGACAAACATCTATATTCCGCCCCGAGCTTCTTGGACCGGGTATGACAGTAGATAAAAACATGAACTCCGGCCTCATACACATTCCCGGTGGCAAGTTATAAACTGTGAGTATGACCGGCCAACAAGAATAAGGAGCAACAAATGACCCAAATGGGTTGAATCCGTCTGTACACAACCCAAGACGCATATTCCTTGATTCAGCTGAAAAGTGAGGATGAACACTGTTAAAGCGTTTCCACGCTTCGCCGTCAGAAGGATGAACCATCACTCCATCAACCGCATGGTGTGCTTGGTGCCATGTCATGTGCTCAGCAGTCCTTGGTGACATGAATAACCTCTTCAGTCTAGGTGTGATCAGGAAGTATCTAAGTTTTTTATATGCCACTAGAGTCTTTCCCCTGCCAGTTCTAGGTTTGTAACGGGAATGCCCGCATGTCATGCACTCGGTCATCTCAGCATTTTCAAGGTAGTATAACATGCAGAAGTTAGGGCACATGTCAATTTTTTGGTATCCTAAACTGAGGGATTTCATCATGGACTTCGCAGCATAGAAGTTCTCTTTCAGCCTGTTCCCTTCAGGTAAAATGCTTCTTGCCCATTCAATAATCTTGCCATACCCGGCCTCACTCAACCCGTGATCTGACTTGATGGTGAACACCTGTGCTACGGCCGATAATTTACTGTGGTTCGTGCAGCCATCCCATAATGGTTCGTCAGAATCTTTCAACAAATCAAAAAACCTAGCTGCATCTACATTAGGTTCTTCTTCTACGATTGGACATTGACTGCCATTACCTTGATTCATTCTCATTGCATCCATAACCATATTTCTGTAAGGATTAGTGTTGTCATTTGCCGTTTCATGCACGTTGCTAGCACTAGAAGTAGACCCAACCACCGTTTCTTCCATTCTCCTCTCACTCTCGCTAACAAATACTTCTCCATGTGCATACCAACACTGATAATTCTCCATAAACCCTTTGTGTAGAAGATGCATCATTACAACATCTGGATGCAAATACTTTTTATTTTCACACTTCCTGCATGGACACCTAATACCGCCTCCAGTAAAATTTCTGGGAATAGATGTTGTGAAATTAATAAAACCCTGAACCCCATTACAATAATCCATCCTCCGCAATCCTTGGGGTGAATCTCGATACATCCATGAACGATCATCCATGACTTATATCGAACCTCTATAAAATTATGATGACATCATGTATTAATTAACTAAGTTAGGTAAATAAACTTGCAAAATTATTACTTTACCTCGAGATTATCCAACAAACCAATCACAACTTCTCATAAATATTAAATATTCATTATCATTTATCAACGTCCATACGAATTAAAATATATAAATTTACAGAAATTACCACTCCGCAATAGTACCATTGATAAAACTTTAAACGGGCCCATTAAGCAAGCTATTAATTATTTCAAAATAGCACATGTAATTCGGTAATTCCATAAAGAAATAACAATTTACAAACAAATACAATCTTACAAAATCTAAAACAAACCATAACAGGTACAAAATTATACATTCTTATACTACAAGTTTGTTTGAGAAATAACAATAAAACATGTACATCTACTAACAAAATACATATACTAAAAAAACAATAAAATTGACATTTAATTAAATGTTAAAATTTAAAAAGATAGAATTACTTACAAAAATTGATAAAATCCGTCGGTAAATCAGAACACGGATGCTGTTACCACAAAACTTCAAGAAATATAACTTGTTGTGCTGATATGAGGAAGATTTTTTTTTTGGGGGGGAGGGGGGCTGGTTGTTTGCAGATGGGGAGAGTTGGGATGAGGAAGAAGAAGGAGAAATAGGGAAGGAGAGGGTCGGCAGAGCTGTCATGTAGTAACTTTTTCCGACGGTTTCACCGACGGAAACTCCGTCGGTTATTACGTCGATGATTCTGACGAAAACATAGACACGTCACCGTACGGATCTGCCATTTCAAATCCCTCAGTGAGTCCGTCGGCAATTTAAATGGCAAACCGGTTACATCACTGTACGAGCACTGTACGAGCTGTCGTTTTGAATCCGTCGGAAAAAAATAACCCGCCAAAACCTCCATGTCAGCGACCTGCCTTTTTTTTAAATTCGGAAACTTTTCCGTCCGTAATTCAGTCGGTAACTACCGACGGAAATTTTCCGTCGGTAGTTACCGACTGAATTACGGACGGAAAAGTTTCCATTGGTAATTACAGACGGAAATTTGCCATCGGTAATTTCGACCTCAAAATACCGACAGAAATATTCCGTCGGTAAATCCGTTGGTATTTAGCAAATTTCTGGTAGTGAAACAAATGAAGCAAGCCATTGGAGCTGGAAGAATAACGAATCTAAGTGAAAAGAAAGGATTCACTAGAAGGAAAAAAGAGACGGAGGTGAACCACCTTGAGGAAGATGAGGAACAACTTCCTTCACCCCCCATATCCCTAAAAAAGATGTATCAGTGTCTCCTCAACATCGGCCAAGTAGCACCCATCCTCGCTTTAGCCATGCAACCACCATTTCCCCACTAGTACAAACCTTAGTTAAAATGTGAATATCATGTTGATGCCCTAGGACATAGCATTGAAACACACCTCACTTTAAAAAGGAAAGTCCTTCAACTTATCAAAGTTGGATGGATTACCTTTGATGATACACCTAATGTGAATTCCAATCCCTTTCCTAACAATGCCTCTAAAAATGGGAGTGTCAATGCAATAAAGACAGGAAAGGAAAGAGCAAAAACCATGAAGATAACCATGAATGATTTATATCAGGTGTTAAAGCCAACTCTTAAAACGCCATCACAAGAACAAGCCGCAAATAACAATGGTGATTTCTGCCTATACCACCAGCATAATAGGCATGACATTGGTTATTGCAAGGAATTTCACACTGAGGTGAAAAGTTTAATGGCATGAGGATTGTTAGCAATTGATGATCTTGAAGAGGAGATGGAAGTAGGAATGGTGACTGGGCAAGCATGCAGATATCAGTCGATGGAAAAAAGGGCCACAAAGATTGATTTTGATCAAGTCAATGGAAATAAAAGTGGAAAATATAATGCTTTGCCTTATGACTATGATCAAACCTATCTTATAATGGTTCCTGCACCTGTTTTCCATGCTGAAATTGGAGGTTTGACTAGAAGTGGGAGATGCTTTACTCTTGAAGAACTAGAAAACCAGCGGAAAGCCAAAGGGAAAGATGTGGCATACCTAACCAGGACCTATAAGGTCAACAGACCAGTAAGCAATGAGGAAGCTATAGATTTTTTGAAATTGATGAAACATAGGGAGTATAGTATTATAGATTAGTTGAAAAGGACACCAACCAGAATTTCCCTGATGTCCTTAACCTTGAGCTCAGAATTACATCGAAATACACTCTAAAAAGTCTTTAATGAAGCTTATATCCCCTAAGACATAACACTAGACTTCATGGAGCATTTAATAAGGAGAATACAATCAACCAACTACATATATTTCACCGAAGATGAACTTGATCTTACGAGGAGAGGGCACAATAAGTCATTGTATATCACAGTAAAATGTAAAGATGGTGTTGTCGCTAAGGTGCTCGTAGATAATGGGTTAGCTCTGAACGTGTTGCTGAAACACGTAATGGACCAAATACCCATTGAAATTTCTCACATAAAGCCCAACACCATGACTGTAAGAGCATATAATGGAACACTAAAGCCTATGGAAGTATTGAAGTGGATTTGTATATCAGACCACAATTGTTCTTGGTAACCTTACAAGTCATAGGCATCCACCCTTCCTACAACATGTTACTAGGGAGACCTTGGATACATACAGCTGGTGCAGTGGCATCCTCCCTACACTAGAGAATCAAGTTTATTATCAACAGTAAGCTGGTAACCATAAGGTCTGAAGAGGTTATGTCGATTACGAAGAATGTGGCAGTTTTGTATATTAAGGCTAAAAATAATATAGATGGTGACCTAAATTCCTTTGAAGTTGTAAACATTGAGTGGGTCCTTAAAAACATGATATAGAATACTCCAAAGCTTTCAGAAGCTGTAATCATAGTTGTAAAATGCTTCCTCAAGCATGGACTCCTCTTTTGCTACAACCCAATCAAGAGTATGCCTAAGAAGATAAACATAAGAAAGCTAAGAGCTACTAATAAAAGATTTGGGTTAGGATTCATGCCTTTGAAGAAAGACCATACAAGGTCAGCAAGAATTTAAAAAGAAAAAAGAATGACCTGGATTATAGGGAGGGAGACCAATGAGGAAGATTTGAAGATCTCACATCTTTATGAAACCTTCCCACAACCCATTTATGCGAGGAGGGTAGGATAAGGATTGGAAAACTTGGAGGAAATTTTGCCAGTGCTATAATCAATTGTTTAGAAAAGGCTGAAAAAGTCGAAGAGAGTCCCCTCGAGCTTTTCTTGCCCCAGCTAATGATCAACACACTTGAGGACACCCCGACAGAAAGTTTTGTAAGGAAGCTCGCTGAAGGAGAAGACTTGGATAATTGGGAAGCTCAAGACATCCCAGTTGTCATAAAAAAGTAATTCATCTAAGGGTGCTTACAATTGATGTGTTTAACTTTTACATGCTTTCCATATGTCTTTTTCCTTTATGTGTCCTTACCTAGCTGATAATTGTGGCTCAAGATATCAGTTAGGGGTGTCTATATTTGAGCCACTCTTTCAGTGTTAGTGAGATCATGCATTTTTCTTCTTCCATTTTTTGCCTTGGCTTACTAAATTTCATTCACTTATATGAAACCCTTTTCGCTTTCAGGCCATCTGAAAGCGAAACATCAATAAATATGCGAACTCATTGCATTATGAATAATTGGCTAAATTTTGATAAATGCACGATTGCTATGGATAAATAAGAGTTTGAAGAAAAAGACATAACATAATTCACCGAGATAATTAAACAACCTAAAAATGCCTTAAAACCTGTTGAAGAAAATCTACAACGGTGAATGTAGGTTCTGAGCATGAGAAAAAGGAATTGAAAATTGGAGTACAGATTACAACCAATGAGAGAGATGGTATAATATCTCTTTTAAAGGAATTCTCCGATGTATTTGCTTGGACAAATGCTGATATGCTTGGTTTAGATGCTAGTATTGTGGTGTACAGGCTCCCTCTAATAGGTGGGTGAAAACTAGTAAAGCAGAAACTAAGAAGAATGAGGCCAGATATTCTTATCAAAGTAAAAGAAGAAGTGGGGAAGCAATGAGACGCATATTTTCTAGAAGTGGTCAAATACCCCTAGTGGGTATCAAACATAACGGCAATACCTATGAAAGGTAATAAAATCCGAGTATGTGTGGATTTTAGGGAATTTAATAGAGCTAGCCCGAAAGATGATTTTCCACTCCTTCCTTACATCGATATGCTTGTAGACAGTGCTGCAAAGAAATTTACTTACTCTTTCATGGATGGTTTCTCAAGTTACAATTAAATTAAAATGGTCGAAGAAGACAAAGAAAATACCATTTTTGTTACCCCTGAGGGACTTTCTATTATAAAGTAATGCCATTTGAGTTCAAAAATGCAGGAGCCATATATCAACGAGCAATGATGACTCTCTTTCATGATATGATGCATAAAGAGATTGAAGTATACATCGATGATATGATTGCTAAAACCCAAAGGGAAGAAAATCATGTGTAAACATTGAGAAAGTTGTTTGAGAGGTTGATGAGATATCAATTAAAACTAAATCCAGCCAAATGCATATTTAGAGTTAAGTCTGGGAAATTGCTGGGATTTATGGTATGTAATGAAGGAATCAAGGTAGACCCGGATAAAGTCAAAGCCATCCAAGAAATGCTAGTGTATCAGACTGAGAAAGAAATGAGGGGCGACTTTTAGAGAGGTCGAACTATATAGTTCGTTTCATCTCTTAGCTAACTACTACATGTGAACTAATCTTCAGGTTATTAAGAAAGAATAACCCTGAGATTTGGAATGAAGATTTTCAAGAAGCTTTTGATAAGATCAAGTAATACCTTGTGAACCCACATCTCCTAGTGCCACCAATTCCTGGAAAACCCCTGATACTATACCTGACTGTCAGTGAAGCAGCCATGGGCGCTGTACTAGGGCAACGTGATGAAACAGGGAGAAAAAAACAAGTCATTTACTACATTAGCAAGAAGTTCATAGGTTGTAAAACACGTTATAGTATGGTTGAGAAATTATGTTATGGATTGACATGAGGCGCTAAGAGAATATGTAGTATATGTTGTATTTCACCACATGGCTCATCTCCAAAATAGATCCCATGAAGTACATATTTGAGAAACTTTATTTGTCTAGTCATATCGTAAGATGACAAGTTTTATTGTCATAGTACGACATAGTCTATATGACTAGAAAGGCAATAAAAGGAAGCGCCATTACTAATCATGTAGCTGACAATGTCATTGAGAAATCTGAACTTCTAAACTTTGACTTTCCATATGAAGATGTCCAGGCAATCGAGAATGAAGAGGGGGATGATTGGTGGGCAATGTACTTTGATGGAGTCGTGAACATATACAGTAACGGAGCAGGAGCAGTCATAATTTCCCCAGATGATAGACAATACCCCATTTCCATCAAACTGCAATTTAACTGCACTAATAATATAGCTAAATATGAAGCATGCACTCATGGCTTGAAAGCACTTACAAAAATGAAAATAAAGAAGTTAAATGTATATAGAGACTCAATGTTGATAATTTACCAAGTAAAAGGAGAATGACAAATTAAGGATGAAAAGTTGAGTCCCTATCAAGAATACCTTTCCAAATTAGTAAAAGACTTTGATGAGATAGAATTTACACATTTGGAAAGGCAAAAAAACCAATTTACTGATGGTCTAACAACTTTGTCCTTCATGACTCAGATTAATTATAGGGACCGAGTACAACTAGTATGCATAAGAATCATAAATTCCCCTCCTTACTGCTGCTCAATAGAGGAAGAGTCAGATGAGTAGCCTTGGTATTTCGACGTGAAGAAATTTGTTCAGTATCAACAGTATCCTAAGAGGGCATCCAAGTCAGATCAGAAGACATTACGAAGAATGACTATGGATTAGTACCTAGATGAAGAGGTTTTATATAGGAGATCGTTTGATAGGACTCTTTTAAGATGTCTGAACGAAAAGGAAGCAAGGAAAACATTGCATGAAATATATGAGGGGATATGTGTACACATGCAAATGGACATATGATGGCTAGACAGATCCAGAGAGTTGGATATTTTTGGATGACACTGGAGAAAGATTGCATAGATTACGTGAGAAAGTGCCACAAATGCCAAGTGCATGCAGATAAGATTAATGCACCACCAATTCCTCTATTCAATATAGTGTCACCTTGGCTATTTGCAATGTGGGGGAATAAATGTTATTAGACCTATTAATCTGAAAGCCAGTAATGGACACAAATTCATTTTAGTAGCAATTGATTACTTTACTAAATGGGTTGAAGCATGCTCATATGTGCATATGACTCAGAAGGTTGTTAAAAGGTTTATTGAGAAAAAGTTAATTTATCAATATGGGTTGCTTGAAAGAATAGTCATGGATAATGCTCAAAATTTCAACAGCAAAATAATCGTTGACTTATGTGTTAAATGGAAGATCAAGCATCTAAATTCATCCCCGTATAGGCCAAAGATGAATGGAGTTGTAGAGGTCACCAACAAAAACATAAAGAGGATTATCCAGAAAATTGTGGTCTCTTATAAAGATTGGCATGATTGGCTTTCTTATGCTCTCCACGTATATAAAATAACAGTAAGAACATCAACTGGTGTTACACCTTATTCGCTGGTATATGGAATAGAGGCGGTTATTCCCCGAGAAGTGGAAATCTCATCGTTAAGAGTATTGATGGAGCTCGATCTAGAAGAAGTTGATTGGGCAAGGAAGAGATATGAGTAGTTAAACATGATCAGTGAGAAAAGACTAGCAACAATTTGCCATCACTAGTTGTACCAGAAAAGAATGGCTAAAATACATGAAAAGAAAGTTCGGCCAAGAACATTCAGAGAAGGTGATCTGGTGTTAAGAAAAGTTATCCCATTGCCTAACGAAGATCATGGCAAGTGGGC
Organism: Populus trichocarpa; assembly: GCF_000002775.5. Classification (NCBI taxonomy): domain Eukaryota; kingdom Viridiplantae; phylum Streptophyta; class Magnoliopsida; order Malpighiales; family Salicaceae; genus Populus; species Populus trichocarpa. Next base: position 14,113,473 of record NC_037298.2, on the reverse strand, counting down.
ACCAAACTATGAAGGCCTCTACATAGTAAAGAAAGCATTTTCAGGAACAGCTCTGATCCTAATGTAAACCCCTAGTCAAAAATAGATAAATCTAGGTTAAATAGGGTAACTATTAATTGAAAAATGATAAATTAGGGAGAAAATCTTATGAATTTGGATGAACATTTCTAGAAGATTAATTTAAAATTTAGGGGGCATTTGTTTGCCAGGAAAGTGGTTTCTTGGAAACCACTTTCCAAATTTTCATGTGTTTGTTTGTCATTAGGAAAGTTGGTCAACAGAAAACACTTTCCAGTCAAAGGAAAATTTGTCTTGATTTCTAGGAAAGTGTTTTCCTTTTATTTTGAGCGGAAAACACTTTTCAAAAGTTGTGAAAATTTTAGAAATATCATATTATTTGCTGATTATATCAAATTTGGTCCTCAAACTTTTGATTGATATATATATTTTGTTTGAATTTTTTTTTAATTTCATCCCTTAGAATTTGATTTAATTTGATTTTTATATTAACTTTGGTCCTCATTTTTATGATTGTTATTTGCTTCTCTTATCATTTTTTTAATTGAAATTTTTTATCTATCAAATTTGGTCCTCATTCTTTTGATTGTTACTTATTTTATTTGAAATAATTTATGAAATTGCAATTATTATTATTTTAATTTCATCATCTTTCAATTTTTTTTATTTGCTAGATTTGATCTCCATTATTTTGATTATTATTTATTTTATTTGAGATAATTTATGAAATTAGATTTTTTTCAATTTCATTCTCATTCAACTTTTTAATTTATAAGATTTGTTCCTCATTATTTTAATAAACTTGAAAAAAAATAAAACATTAATAAGTTATTTTCCAGCTCATTTTTCATAACATAACCAAACACTAGAAAATGTTTTCCAACTTATTTTTCATGACACTACCAAACATCGAAAAATAATTTACTTTCCCAGAATTCACTTTCCAAGGAAACCATTTTCAAAAAAAAATTACTTTCCAGCAAACAAACGAGGCAATCAAGAAGCTAAAGTAATAAAATAGTATACAAAATATTAGTTAATGATAAATCGTGAAAACTCCTTGACCAGGTAAAAATAATAATTTGAAGGAAATTTTATAAATTGGGTGATATTATGCGTAAAATAGAAGGAAATGTCAAATAAATCAATGCATGACCCTTTGCGCGAGAAACATCAAATTTTAGTATAATCCCCGCACACAATTGTGCTAATGGAACTGAAAGTGGTAAGAAACTCAGAGAAAATTTTTATGATAATTATGAATAGGAATATCCAAAGAATTAGTCTAAGACCCAAGATGATTTAAGTAAATTATATGGTATGCAAAATTTAGATTTTTGTTGTGAAATTTCCAACTGTTCATTTTTACAATATTGAATGTATCTCCCAATCCAAGTATTGGATCGGGCTGAAATTTTATGTGGGATCTTAAGACATATTGTTTTACCTTGGGTTAAAATTTGAGGTCGATCGGAGTTCGGGAAGGTCCTGAACATGAAAATACAATGTCATGGCAGTGCAATAAACCAAAATTTATGAGGAGTAAGTTGGGGTATAATAATAATTTACCCATAAAACCTAATGTAATTATACTTTTTGCTACTGTTCACGTGGAACAACATCTAAAAAGAGAGGAAGAGGCTTATATCTTGCCTATCTTCAAAAATCATTTGAGAAATCTTCCCAAATTGTGAGATTGAAGCTTGCAAATATGTTTGTAAGGAGAGAAACACATTTAGGCTGAAATTAGAAAGCTTGGTTGGACGAGAGGAACTTGAGGAATAAGTATGGGTGATAAAGAGGAAGAACAATTGAAGAACAAATTGGCAAGAACTCTTCAATTTAAACTTAAAATTATTGATAAAAGTATTCTTCCTTAGTTTTCCTCCTTTATTTCATAGTTAGTAAATGATAATTGAAAAACCCCCAATGTTGTGATCAAGGTTATCAAAATCGCGTTTTGACTCGTAAAATCGTACGATTTTACGAGTCAAAACATATAAAACGTGCAAAATCGAGTTTAAAACTCGAAAACCAGTAAAATCGGTCAAACCCGGTCAAACTCGCATAAAATCGGTTCAACTCGGAAAAAACGTTAAACACGGACCGATTTCACGATTTCACGTGAAATATAAAAGAGCTGCAGCGCCTCCACCCTTTCCCTTTCCCCTTTCCCCTTCCCCAGTTCCCCCTTTCCCCTTCCCCTGTTCCCACTCTCTACTCTCCACTTTTACTAATTGTCTGCTGAATATTTAAGATCTGAAATTCTGAATTTAATTATCTTCAATCTCCACTTTTCACTCTCCACTCTCTCAGCGCCTCTGGTTTTGCTTGCTAGCGAGAATAAGGTAAGAATTTATTCCCAAGCTTTGTTTTTTCTGTCTCGCCTCTGGTTTTTTTTGTCTCGTTTTTACTCCCTGCATCGTCCACCTGAAATCCTTACGTGGAGAAGAACAAATCATTGTCCCTCTATTTACTGCTTCAATAGTCAAAGGCTTGATGGTTGTAACTTGTAAGCTCACACTGAAGTATTAAAATGGGTTTCTGAAATACTTATAGAAGTAGATATGTGGGTTTTTTTTTTTTTTTACTTTTTTGGATTCTTGGGTTAATTTTAATTGTTCTCTAAGATAATTGGGTCTAATTATAATGAAAATTTTGGAATTGGTGTTTAATAATAGTGGCTGAAGAAAATGAGGAACAACATGACAGAGATCAATCAGTGGTGGGATACTGGGATGAAATTATAATGCCTGCAGACGAAGAGCCACTGCATGAAAATCATGAAGAAGATGGTAAAATCACTGAACTAGAGAGCACTAATGCAATCAAGGTACAACCATTTATCTTTAATTTTCCACTTTGTTCACTTCCATGAAAATTTGGATCAAAATCAAAGTTAGATTGTAACGTGTTCCATTCTGCCTAGCTATTGTATTGACCTTAACTCTGGGATGAATTTTGTTTCCTAGGATGTATTCAAAATTTTGATACGTGGACTGTCGGTTTGATGGAAAGTGATGCAGTGACAGGTTGTGAAGAATCTGTGACGACAAGAGAACTGGGGAATGCTTGATGATACATTGCAAATGTCTTTGTGACAAAGGCTATCAGATTCTTCTCCCTATAAGAAACTGTTACTGCAAACTTATGTAGATCATGACAGATTATTGGTCCAAAATCCTGATATCAAGTACTAATATACTTTTTTATTTGTACTGCTTGTTCATTCTTTAGGCTTTCCATCTTCTTTTATCTGCAAGATTCTTTGAGTTGTAGTGCTAACCCTTCATATATAGTCATAAGTTTCTTTTCTTGAGAAGTTTAGCATAATGGAGAGTAGATGTTGTATGAACCTTGCTGGAATTCATAGATATGATTGTTAATCAAAGAATTTTTCTGCTTCAGGCGTTTATACATTTTTGAATTGAGTTCGTTTCTTTTTCCTTTTTCAAAGCCACACGTAATATATCACTGATGATTATGATATTCACACCTTCTTCACTGCAATGCAAGTCTAGTAATGATGGAATTGATTTTATTAATGGAATAATGGAATGATTTTATGAAAAATTTAATTGTATAGTATATGTATGAATTTTTATTTGAAGCATGAATTTTTTGTTAATGTATTTTAAAATTCCTTACGATTTTACGATTTTACGATCCGTTTTTACGATCCGAGTTTGTTTTGGATTTTCCGTGCCGTGTCAAAATCGCGATTTTAACAACCTTGGTTGTGATTTTAGGGTTCTTGAAAATGTGTAGAAAATGAGAGTTTCTTTGAACATGGAATAGATAATGGATGTTGTAATGCATGAAAACACTTGGTGTAATTGTCAAATTTATATCTCATGTAATTTAAAGGTGGTGTTTCTATATAGTTGTAGGTATGGATGTTATCTTTTAGATGGAACTAGTCTTGACTTATTTGGAGTTGTATAACTCCAAATATAAGAAAAACATTGAGTAAAGGTCCAGACCGATATAGTACTAAACAGATTTTGGGTGCTACTGTAATTGTTAATTTTGAGCCTTAAAACAATGTAATTTGGAGCTAGTATTTATATAAAAGTTGTAGGTATGGATGCTATATTTCAAATGAAACTAGTCTCGACTTATTTGGAGTATTATAACTCTATATATGAGAAACAAACGAAGTAAAGGTCTAGACTAACATAGTACTGGACATGTTTTGGGTGCTACTGTAATTGTTAATTTTGAGCCTTACAATGATGTAATTTGGAGCTGGTGTCTCTATAAAAGTTGTGTATATAAATGTTATCTTTCAAATAGAGCTAGTCTCAACATATTTGGAGTTGTATAACTCCATATATGAGAAACACACTGAGTAAGGGTCCAAACTGACATAGTACTGGACAAATTTCTTATGCTACTGTAATGAGTGAGTTTAGACATGTAGATGGAAAAAATAAGTATTGTGTCCTGCATGAAAATTGTAGCCCTATGTATTAGCTTTCCATAGAGACAAACCATGCTCGAAAAAGAGTTCTGAAACTTTAGTTACAATTAAAACACCAAACTGTGTTTAGAGTTGGGTGAACTAAACTAGCTAGGACTAATCAAACTCTAATCTTTACTTGGAATTTGTTGTTGATTAAAGGTTATAACACTTGGAATGATGTAGTAAAAATTGATGAAATGAACACTTAATGTTAATACCCATGTTTCGGCATATAAAAATTTAGATGGGAGAATCCTTGAGAATGTACATGTTGAACTTGATTGTGTACTACTTGACAACATTGTGATGAACTTAATGAGGTTATTAAAAAAAATTGATCTTTGAACATGTTTAGTAGTACTTCGTAATTGGAATGCGTAGAACACTTTATATCACACGATAATGAATGAGAATTTGATGTTGCCACATGAAGAACACAAAAATATGCTTGTTAAGGGAATGACATAGGCTTCAGCCACCTTAAGAGAGGATAACAAAGAAAGACCCTCTAAATGAATGTATGCGTGTTTCGATATATGTGTGGTAATGGTCTTTGACATTACCTAAATAAAAATATACTGAGTAATAGTCATTTTGTGTATCAGGAGGCGTGACCGAGATCAGATCTTCAATCGGGCGAGGACACATTATGGGAGGGGCAGGTAGGTGGTTTCCACCTTTAACTAATTATTATTAAATCCTTGAAGTATTTATGCATAATGTTGCTACCCGATTTCAATCGATTAAAAATTATTTATGAAACACAATGAATAATGATGTGATTAGCTTCAGGTAATGATATCCATATTGGATAACTGAGATTAAACGATGTGAGTAGCTTCAGCTATTGGTATCCATATTGGATAACCAGGATTAAATGATATGATTAGCTTCAGCTAATCGTATTCATATTAGATAACCGGGATTCATTGATGAGATTAGTTTCGGCTAATAATATCCATATTAGATAACCAAGATTAAATGATGAGATTAGTTTTGGCTAATGATATCTATATTGGATAACTGGGATTCATTGATGAAATTAACTTCACCTAATGGTATTCATGTTGGATAGCCGGGAATGAATTATGAGAGTAGCTTCGACTAATGGTATCCATGTTGGATAGCCAAGAATGAATAATGAGATTAACTTTGGATAATGAGATCCATGTTGGATAGCCAAGAATAAACATTGAAGATTAGATTTGGCTAATGATATCCATGTTAGATAGCTGAGAGTAAAAGATGAGGTTAACTCCGGTTAATGGGGTTCATACTAGGATTACCGGTAATGAATGTCGTGAACCATCTCATTTGAAAGCGTTTACTAATATGATAAAATAAAGAGTATGATGTGTTATTCACAATTGAAATTAATGTTTAAAGAACCATATACAAAATTGATCATAGTTAGGAATGAATAGTTACGCATGAAAGAATTCTATATATATAAGGATTCTTAGACCATAATACATGTCATCAGTTGTTTGTTGAACATAGCTCAAATAAAATAATGCAGCATAAGGTTGTATGAAGATGTGGAGTAAAATATTAAAGATAGACTCGGTAGGAAGATTTTAATAGTCGAATTTGTTGGCAATCAAATGGGTTTGCTAGAATTATTGGCAGCCGCGAGGGGATGACCAAATTATATTTTATGGCCATAGAATCGATGACTACGGATGAGATACGAATGATACTTAGTGGTCGCAGTATCGGTGACTAAGGATAAGAAAGGAACGATATTTAATGACCACAATATTAGTGATTATGGACAAGATATAAATTGATAGTTGACGATTAATTATCAATAACTATGAATATAAAAACTTTTGATGTTTAGTTGGCTAAAAGAACGATGTCCAGGGAAGCAAAGTACGATTTGGTTAATTATAAGATGATGATGTAGGTTTTCATTTCCCTATGCTTCTATTTAAGTTGACAAGTCCTTTAAATTAAATCATGAGTAACAAAAGTTACTTCCTAGTTGTCCGTAACAAAAAGGGAATTCATGTGGTTGTCTTTGTTTTGAATGGAGACCATTGTGTTGTTGTTTCCAATGAGTAGAAACCATGGTGGTGTTGTTTCCAAATAATGGAAACCATTGAAACTATCCTCAATTGTATAATGGAAACCATTAACTGATGCTTAAAAATGTATATGATAGGGGGGTTGATTGGCAACTTAAAACATGATACCATTTGATGTATTATTAAGTCAAAGCAAACATTAATGGGGTGATAACAAACGATTGTGATACCTAGAAAATAGAAAATATGATAATGTTACAAACAAATTATGTTAAACGGTGATGATGATGAGTAAACATAAGATTAATATGTGTGTGGTTACTTCAGGGATTGTACCTAAGGAAATCGGTAACTAAGGAAATGAAATATTAATTATTGATTAGGGAATCAAAAAATTAAGAAAATGAGTTGCTACGTGGTGATGTATAGTCGGCAACCTTAGATTTGAATGTATTATGTAATTTGTCGTAAAGGCAATGCCGAAAGTGACAAATATGAACTTAGACGCATAATAGCTAATGCGTAATTCAATATGTATATGATGTAATCAATGCTAAAAGAATTCTAGATAAGCATATTGTTCTTCTTCCTTATGAAAAACCATGTACATGTATTTTATGGCTAGATGTTAAATTTGTAATGTTATTTTAATTGCAATGATGAGTACGAGTATTGTCATATAAGTTGAGGTATTATTGAACTTGAGTTGAATGTTTTGAGAAAGATTGTTAAAAGTTTTAATAGACATAATGATTCATTTCCCTCATAAAAAAATCATGAGCATAAGTCTTATTGACGACTAATAACTTTTATAATGCTATATATGTTGCAGGTCTATGTCACGAAGTGGATCAACACTGATTGTGTTGTTTCACTATTTATAATTTTATTAGGTACTTATTTTTATGTACTATGAATACTTAAAATTGTGTTAATAACTTCACCTTGAAATGTACTAAATGATATGATTGTATTTTAGCATTTGGTTATTGAATCTCTTTTGTTATGTGTGTGTGTTTGTATCCATCACACATGTGTTTATGTAAATGAAAAATGAAAAGAATATAAGATGAATTGTGAGAAGTAATGTGAAAGAATCAAATGGAGAAACAATTGAATTGATAGGTGGTCGAAGGTTACTGCGTGTATGTAATAGAGTTATTTGATATTGTGTTACCCAAGAGAATAAGAAAAGTACTGAGAAAATGTATAAGTTATAGGAGAAATACTGTTGTAAATTTGGTAAACCAAAGAATCAATAATGAGATGTATTGTTAGATAGATTGCTAAATATTTTTTTTACTCCATTATACTCAGACATGATGATTAGAAACATGAAAGTTACATGAAAATTTCAGGTCATTGCACTAACTAGCATGGATGGAGAAGATGTATAGGCCTATGAATTTAGATTATATAAAGAAATACTTTGTGTAGCTCGTTCTCATCAATAAAACAAAATTTGACCAATAATTCTCTTCATATACACTCTCTTCTTTTTAAAAAAAAACTCGCATGATCTTATTGACTTGCAATGTTTTTGAGAAAACCCTTTCCTAAAAAGCTTCAGACTTTTTGACCAATTTTGGTTTCCAAAGAAAAGTGATATGATGTTTGTTTTAAAAGATATCTTGACATTTTGTTCAAGCAATTCTCACCTCGAGGTGACAACAATTTGTTTAAATCATATATCTTGAGTTGCACTTTAGCTATATGTATAATTTCAGAAAGTAGGATTCACCTACTATCAATTTGAAATCTTATTCCAAACCATTACTTTGGATAAGGATAGATTTATCAGTTCTGATCGTTCATGATTAAAAAGAAAAAAGGTCATCTTTGTTTTTCTCTCATATTCTGAAACATATCCCTTGTGGTCCCTTTTTAGCCTAAATAAGTTTTTTGTTTCATAAAAACTCTAACTAGGATCACACTCCATACTTGAAGGGCATATGAAAATTTCTAAGATCAAGATCGGTTCTGACTAGGATCATATCCCACACTAGGGGGCAAATATAATTTTTAGAGCAATAAAAAAAAAAAAGATCAAATCAAGGTCAATACAAAATTAGGATGCTCCACCAAAGCAATCAAAATGAGCAAAGCAAAGAAGCACAATGAAAAAACACAATGAGTTAAGAGTAGTGATTCTAAGTCTAGAAACCTCAAAATACTTTTGAGCCTATGAATCTCTATTTTTTTTTCATAACAAAAAACATGATCCATATTATGTGATTTTGAAAGTCCTTTCTTATCAAGTAAACAAATGATTTGGATTGTTAAAATTACATCTCCAAAGATTTCATCATGATTATGGCATAACAAACAAAACTATGTGTCATTATTCATAAAGATAAAATTAGCATGCAAGAAATTTTTCACCATATTTTTTATCTGGTCATCTCACCATATATCTTTGAATACCTTTTATTTTCCTTTTTCAAAAGTAAAACTACTCAAGCTCCACTCCTAAGCCACCATCACAAAAAAAAAAAAAAAAAACAACATTAAAAAGGTTGGTTGGTGGTTGTATACGTCGTGAGTATGAATAGCAATGACAGTGGATATCCAAGGGTTTAGTTTTGTTATATCCATACCCAATTATGAACCTAATAAGGTATAAATCATACCTAATCTTATCAGGTTTTGAATATCCATCGGGTATATATATCCAAACCGAATTGGCCCGAACTCGAACATGTGTTATCCAACATTCGGTTGGCATAGATTAAGAGTCACCAACCTACCATCCTTTTGTGTCATGTTCAAATCTCTTAATAAAAATTATAAAATACAAAATTCTATTATTTCAGACTCTGATTTATGTGAGAACGCCGCAAATATCAAACTAAAAGTTCAGTATCACAACAAAAGCTAGGGCTCTTGAATTTTTTATATTATAAAACAACAACTCAAGTAGCAGTCAACAAGTTTTTAAAGTTGAAATTGCACTTTTTCTAGCATATGTAAGACTCTACTTGTGAAGAAAACATAGCCAACTTTAGCTTTTGTATCTGTAGATCCATGACATAATAAATGAGAAACAATAATTTTTGTACTAAAGGAGATTGGAGAAGAGAATAAGAGGAAAAGAGTGAGGTGTATGGGAAGAAGTCGGATGGAGAGGGGGCGTGTGATAACCCTAATTATATATATATATATATATAGATATATATATATATATATAGGTTGACACAATTGCAGTTATTTCAAACTTTAAGGTTATTGTTGTAGTTTAAGTAGGGTTTGGGTCGGGATTTGGGTCGGGCAAGGTTTTATCTATAACGTATTTAAATTTGATTTTTTTTTTATTTCGGTTATTACTTGAAACCAACCTAAATTTAATAGAAAAAAAAATTCATAACCATTTAGATTGGTTTAAATCAGTATCCAACAATTACGGATAAAATTATCAACTCAAAATATGAAAATGTGAAAGAGAAAGCTTAGATGGTGTTGTTTTAGGTGTGGATGAAGGTTATAGATGTGTGGCTAGAGAGTGATGGATGTCATGGTGGTTAATGTGTGGCTGGTCGTGGCAAAGGAGGATGTTGAGGTGTGGCTGGTCGTCGAGATGTCTAGCTTGGCTGGCTGTTGCGTGTTGCTTTTGCTCCCAAAGCAAGAGAGCTTTTCAATATATGTGGTGAGTACTCTTCACAAAGTCTAAATAGGAAGCCATTTTAGGAGCAACGATGCTCATGGTCTAATGAGTTTTTAATATATAAAATAATAAATTTAATTATAATATAATCTGTGTTTATAAACAGTTAATTAATCCACGTGGCATTAAAAATAATTAATAGTCTTTTGACGTTTACCATGCTAATTGGTAGTATTTTTTAAAAAATCTTTTTTCTCATCAATCTTTATCTTATCTACTTTTTTTTTATCTTTTGTTTCATTTAAAAATTGAAAAATAATATAATAAGGATAAAATTTTAAGTTATGAATGAATTTGAAAACATCAATTAACCTCTTTAATTATATAAAATAAATTAAATATATTATAATACTATATATCAAGAAGCATACAATAATAAAATGATATAATTAATAAAGATTAAATAGAATATATTTAAAAAATAAAGATTAGAGAGATAAAGACAAAATAATTTTATTTATATGAATTTATAATTTTAAAATAATTCAGATTACAATGCTATAGAACTGTTTTAATGTGTTTGAGAGGGTAGTAAATATTATTTTTAAAATATTTTTTATTTAAAAATATATTAAAATAATTTTTTAATTTATTTTTTACATCTAAATAATCTATATATGTAAAAAAAAATATTAAATTTTTTTATGAAAAAATATTAATTTTTTATTAAAAAATTAAAAATTAACAAAATAATGATTCATCGCTGCGCTTTCAGATCCTTACCAACGACCAGTTTAAATTGGAGGCACCTATAATCCTCTCTCCTTGTCTTTCTCGTTTTTCACGAAATGAAGGCGTCTTTAAAGGGCAAGTATGATAATGACAAAAGCAGCACCGCTGCTACTGTCGCCTTCAACGCCGGCGATGTTAAGCTCCGGGCTTCCATAACTGACGCCACAGTCGTCAACGGCCCTAGCTTAAACGGCCTGGCTTTAGCTGTCGAGAAACCTGGCTTCTTCATAATTGACTACAACGTTCCGAAAAAGGTAACTCCTCTTTGCTTTTATATTCGGTTAAAGTCTATTATGTGGCTGTTAATTTTGTAGGAAACTTGAATTGAAAAGACTATTGTATTACTTCAAGTTTGGCTTCCTTTTGGTTTGTTTCCTGATTGATTCATCAGTAGCCAAAGAGGGATTAGGATTTTTGAATTTCTAATTCAAGGGTATTTTTTAAGAGTCTAGGGCTTCTGTTGCTAATTTGTAACATTTTTTCCCCTGTAGCTGTGAAATTAAGGAAATTTAAAGAAAACTTGAATTTTAGTAGAATTTAGTAACTACCATTGACTTGATTTTCACTTGGTCTTGTGTTGCAGGATTTTAGGTTTCAGTTTATGAACTCAGTTAAGGTTGTGGACAAGCCCTTGAATTTGACATACATTCATTGTAGAGGGGATAACCGGACTATTTTGGATGGGACTCTTGTGGTTGATTCAGCGAACAAGATATCTGCTAATTATATGCTCGGTACAGAGAATTGCAAGTTGAAGTATACCTATGTGCATGGAGGACTGACTTCGTTCGAGCAATGTTATGATTTTGCAAAGAATTCATGGGATTTTGCTGGATCTCGAAAGGTTTATGGTGATGATGTGCTCAGGGCTGTGTATCAAACGTCAAGCAAGAATCTGGGCATGGAGTGGTCAAGGAATTCAAAGCTGAATGGGAATTTCAAGGTAAACACATGATTGTCATTTGTATGCTTTTTGGCTAGTTGCTGGATTTTGGTTCTAAATTAACAAATTAAATAAGGAAAATCAAGAAATAGAAATAGAAAACAGCACTAGTTGAGTTTACCACAGGTTCTCATTCTATTTGATAGTAACTGTATGAGACTCGTAATGGAGTTGAGCATAAATTTAGCAAACTAGTACATGCTTTAAGAATTTGATCCTCCATTAAACTGGACAAGATTACAGTTTAGGATTTTAAAGGTTCTAGTTCATTGATGGGAACTGTTTTTCTAGTGTGTTCATGGCCTCACATGTTGTATATCCATTTTGTAGCTCCTAGATGCATCTTATTGATTCTGTAACACAAGCATGTTTGTTTTCTCTAGGTTTTCAATTGAATTATAACTGAGCTTGTTCTGGTTTTGCAGAGAGCGTAGTTGTTGTATTTTACTTGCATTTTTCAATCATGAAAAGACCCTGGCATGATTGTGTTCATTTGAAGAGAAATCTGAACCAATGGATTGAGAGTTTTCAATAAAACACCTCTACTTTTATGGCTTGAAGTAATACATGTCTGGGATTGCATATGATATTAGAAAATGGGTGATTGCATAACTTTCAGCTATTTGGATGCTAGATTGATGCTTGTGAGCTGCTTAATTTTATTCGGTGGTTGTAGTGTGCCTTGACCTGTCTGGATAAGCCTCTTTAAGCATTTCTAGGATTCCAAAACCTTCTAAATTTCCTGTATTTTAATTCAAAAATGATTTTCTAATCTTTGTTCCTTCTTTATCTCAGGTTTCTGCATCCATCAATTTGGCTGAGGAGTCAAAAATGCCAAAATTAACTGCAGAGAGCACATGGAACTTTGAGATGTGATGCATTTCATCAGTATTCTTTCCTGGTTGTAACATTTACCGGTTGTTTTGACAAACAGCTCCACCTTTGGTTGTGCCCATGATTGCTTTAAGCTTATTTTTGTCCTTGAATATTGTCTATAATTATAAATTGAACTGATCACCTGGTCAGGGGCAGCTCTGTGGCACCGTTTGTCAAACTGTTAAATCTCTCTTTTGAAACATGCGTGCGGTCACTTTTGTTGCAACATCTTGTATCTTATGTATGTTTAGCTTTTGCGAGGGACGGAAGATTATGGGTATGGTGAGGTTAGTGACATGGAATGCATATATTTTCCATGGGTGTGATATGCAAGATTGAGTCTCCTTTGTGGGAGCTGTGGAAATGCTGAGGGTTTATGCTTGGATAGTTGCTCGTGGGTTTTTTTAGCTCCGCAGAATCCTACCCCAAACTTGCTTGCAAGTTCAGGCGTCCTTTGTCCAAGGCATGGCTGGTTATGTTGACAGAAGAAATGGAGTTTTGTAAGAGAGTATTCTTGAGTCGATGCATGTTAGTAACTGAGGTATCGGACAAGTCTTGAACTTTCTGGATCATGGAAGAACTGAGCATTGAAAGAAACCTGAGACCTGTTTGGAAATACACTTCAACTCGTGTTTTTAAAAATTCTGATTTTTTTTTCTTAAATTAATATTTTTGTAGTGTTTTTGGATTGTTTTGATACATTGATATTAAAAATAATTTTTTAAAATAAAAAAAATATCATATTAATAAATTTTTAAACGAAAAGTATTTTGAATTGGAATCCCGAACAGATGCTAAAAAGTCATTGATGAAACGGTATGGGGCTGTTATTAGGAGGATACTGTCCTAATCCTGCTTCTGGGGTTGTAGTTTTCTTGTTAAACGGCACTGGTTTACTGAGCAACAAGCATTGTTTCCTAAAGTAACGTGGGCTGAAAGGAATGAGGAGATGTATCAAAGGAAGGAGAATGGCGGGAAAAACTGTTATGCTTAGTTGATGCATGGAAGCATTTAACACATGAGAATAAAAGAATATAACATATTCAGTTAAAATGAGAAAACAAGCTTAATGAAGTAATCTTTTTGTAACTTGCAAAATTCTCTTTTTTCTTCTCTCATCTATTCTGACTCTGAATCTCATTCTCTACCTTTAGTTCTTTGTTAAGATTTAGTTCTTAACAAATTAGTATCGGAGTTATCAAGAAGGGGATATATAATAGTGAAAAGCAATAAAGTTAGAGCTCCGGAGAAGCATGGTAGGCAATTAAATGAAAGAATGCAAGTTCTTCAACAAGAACGACTAGATTCCACAACTAACAACAAGAGATAGTGGCAAGAACAAGCTAAGTGGAATGAACAACTATTTGCGCAAATGGATACCTTTATGGCTACCATTCAAATATTTATGGCTAGAAAAGAAGCCGTCGATAAAACTTTTACCGAAGAATAGTGTCTTATATCGACAGAATGAATTCGTCGGTAAAACTGTTTAATGGTATAGTGAAATTATATTTCACTTTAATTCATCTCAAAGAGTGGAAATAATTTCACTATACTTGGAGGGTAAGGCAGAAGTGTGGTCCGAAGGACTCTTGATAGGAGATCATGATCTTACTAATTGGGAGGAGTTTGTTCGATCTATCTATATAAGGTTTGGCAGTAGAAAAGATGTAGTTGATGAGTTTAATAAACTTATATAGAATAGAGCGGTAAAGGAGTATGTTGAAAGATTTGAGGAGTTTAAGTCATTAATAAGCATTATGAATCCTTCACTTACATAATCATACTACACCTCAAGCTTTATCAATGGACTCAAAGATGACATTAAACCAACACTGAAGATTTTAAAGCCTGCGGTGTTAGTACAAGCATTTGACCAGCCCATGTGACAAGAGGAATCCAATCACGCCATAACTAGAAGGAATAGAACATCTCCTTCTTTCAATAATGGAAGACCACTAGGTAAACCTTTTTCAAATACTCATACTACAAGAACTGATGTGATAATAGGAGGAAAACAAATGCATGATTCCTTATACGAACAGAGAAGGAAGTTAGGTAAGTGTTATAAGTGTGGGGATAAATTTGTTCAAAGCCATCAATGCAACAAGAAGAATCTGAATATAATGAATGATGTAGATGAAGAAAATGATGAATTCTTAGAAGTAGAGAAAGAAGATAATAATGAGATGATTGCTAGTGAAGATCAAATAGATGAGTATGAGTTGTCATTAAATGCATTGGCTGAGAGTTATGCCCATAATACAATAAGGATTAAAGAAAATTGTCAAAACAAGAACCTTGTCACACGTGCGCGTGATTCGTAACGAGACATTGGGATCGAGAAGTTGCCACCAAGTTGTTTGATTTAATGTCACTAGGAGACCCGAGTGTACTATTCTTATTATAAATTCTAAAGGTATGAGACTAATTGTGGCTAATGAAGGTATTAACACCCCTAGCGCATCTTACCCAAGATAAGCTGCATTGTGTGGTCTAAATATGGTTTAAGGGTTTTGATGGGTTCCTAACCAATGATTTGTCTATGGTTTAGAACAAAGATTTTATGCTCATGAATAAATTTGACATTTCAAATTATTATGAACTCGTATGCCTAGATAAATTCTTATAGGAAGAATCCATGTAGGTGCTCTAACAAGGTTCACCCATCTTGGAAGGTAGAAGTGTTTTTCACAACTCGTATATTATGGTAACAAATACTCCCAATTAAAATTGATGAATATCCAAAATAATTTTGAGAATTTTCTAGTCAACTCCTGATATTTAAAAACCAGTCTACTTATAGGTCCAATATTTATACCAGAATATTGACCATTAATTTTCAATAATTAAAATTTTTAAGGTTATTGAAATATTGGCTAAAATCTTTTGAAATTTTACAAACTTATTGTAAAATCCATGCAATATGTTTTTAAAAAATGCCAAAATATTTTAGAGTTTGAAATAATGCTCAAATAACTTTTAGGATTTTTGGCTATATACAATTTAAACAAAAAATTGTATTTTTAAAAGAAATATTTTTTTATTGTTGTTTTTGTGGAAGGGAACCGATTCGTTTATTACCAAAAAAGTGCCTCGCATGTAGATTACAATTTCAAATATTAAATATGTGAGGGTAGAAAAAAGTGGGGAATTCAAAATTAATTGCAAAATGATCTTCCAACAATTAAAAATTAATTAAGAACTGGATGAAGATTATGTTTGGCAAAACGCAAATAAAATATTTTTATCAAGGCTATTTTAACCACGATATCAATTCAAAACAAATTATTATTTGTCAACTCAAAACCAAACAACGCCAAACATCCACGCAAAAATTATTAATATCACCTACTTCGTTCAAATTTCATGTTAATCAAATAAATCAAACCGACCCGAACATAACTCTTGCGCCAATATTTAACGTCCATAAAACAATCACAACCCTAAAAAAATAAACCCATAATTCAACACAAATAATCAAATTATTTTAAAATTCAAACACAAATCAAACCAAATTAATAATTCAAACAGTCCAACTATTATAAAAAATAATAAGCGAATCTAAATTTCACAATATTTTAGCAATTTGTCTAAACAAATGTTTTGAGGTTATGAATCAACCTTATGAGGTGTTTAGGGAGAGAGGGAGCTGAAGTTTGGATTGGGTGCAGATGAGTGTATAACGAATTTGGTGAGCTCACTTGGATAGATGGTTGAGAGCTTAAGGAGCTAGATCTATTTGTTATGGTAGGAATTGCAAGTGGTTTTTGGCTTAAAAAATAGGTTTAGGGTTTTTGGTGTGTGAGCTAGAGAGAGTTCTTTTTTTTTCGGTATTTTTCCATAAGTTTTTTTATCCTCTCTCCTAAACATTTCCCCTTTTTGTGTGTGTATAATCATCTACTTATAGGTAAATTTGTTTTATCTTCTTCCCTTTAATTGCTTGGTTTCCAAGCAATCTAAATTTTCTTTGGTCCCTCATTTTCTTTCTTTTCACTTTTGGTCCCTTTTCCCATTAATTATACTTTGATTCTTCTTTTTTTTTTTTTGTATTTTGATTTTTTTTAAAAGGGCAACATCAACATTGACTCACTAAGAAGTAGAAGAAGATAAGAAAATGAGCTGAAGAACAGAAAAAAAAGAAGAGGAGTTAAAGATTAGAAGAAAGAAAAGGAGCCAAAAAGAGAAAAAAGAAGAGGAGGAGGGGAGAAGTTTGTAACTTTTCTTATTTCATTATCAATAATCTAACCATATTGTAGAAAATTACATACAAATAATCAAAACAAAGAAACCTTAATAAAAACCAACAAATAAACGTGACCCACTAAATAAAATGTCTAATAAAATAATATAGATTAAGCCCAATAATAGTAGGTAGGCTATGTCTACAATCAATTTAGGTCTTATGTACCCAACTTATACTTTCTAAAAGAGCAATTTTTGCTTCTTTGCTATGCAGTTCTGATGAAGATGACAATGATAAGGAGAACATTGATCCATCCCCACCCGGTTTGGTTGATCTGTCTTCAATCTCCTAAAGGTGATCCTATGAAAGCTTTTATTGATGAAGATGCTGAGGTAGAAGATGACAACGATAATGATCTAATGCGATTCAAAGATTATGATGAAGATGAGGATGACTTGAAGCTCTGAGGAACTTAATGATATGATAGCAACTGGTTACAAAGTGCCAGTTGATGATGAAATTTGCAATCAATTTCATCAAAAGTGGCTACAGCAACAGGATGCTGATGGAACAGAAAATCTTTTTCGGAGAATGAAATGTGGTTCTAAAGAAAGGAAAACGATGTTGTTTGTGTTAAATATAATTTGTAACGTTTAATGTCTTTTATTAGCTTTTATAGTCTTTTATTAAGAGGAAGAGTTTCTACTTCTTCATTAATTAAGCTTTGTAGTTTTTTTACTCTTCCTTGTACTATAAAAGGTGAGCAGAACAACAAGGAAATATAACAAGATTTGCTTATGGTATTGAGCTGCAGCTCTACCATTTATCCTTTCAATTCCTCCTTCTTCTTTGTTTCCGCTTTTATTTCCAACAGATTTGGTATCAGAGCCATTTGGTTTCTTCTATGGTTTCTTCATCTAGCATTTCTACCTTCTCCTATACAGCCACGCAGATTCCTATCTTTGATGAAGATCATTATGAATACTAGAGTTCTCAAATGAAAACTATCTTCATTTCACAAGACTTATGGACATTAGTTGATGAGGGGTTTGCAGAACCACCCCATGAAGGATCTTCTTCAAACTGGTCAGAAGAAGATGCAAAGGATTACAAGCAGAATGTGCAGAGAAATGCAACTGCCTTGAGAATAATACAACAAGGAGTAAGCAAATCCATTTATCCCAGAATCTTCTCTATTAAGAAGGCAAGAGAAGCATGAGAGATATTGAGAAATGAATTTCAGGGCTCTCAGAAAGCCATTTCTATTCGACTGCAGAATTTATAGAGAGAGTTTGAAAATCTTACAATGAAAGATAGTGAGGTGGTTAAAGACTTCTTTTCTAGAACCACTGAAATTATCAATCAAATCAAAAGTTGTGGAGACAATGTTTCAGATAAAAGAATTGCAGAGAAGATTCTCAGGAGTTTGCCACAAAAATTTGAACATATAGTTGTTGTTATTGAAGAAACAAAAGATATGTCAAGACTTTCAATTCATGAATTGATGGGATCTTTAGAAGCGCATAAACAAAGGGTGAACCAATATAACAAGCAACCAATGGAGCAAGCTTTTTAGATCAAAGCCAATTTTTCTAGCAAGAAGGGAGCAAGTTTTCATCATCAGGGAGGAGGAAGATTGTTTTATAGAAGAGACTCATATGGAAGAGTAGGAGATAGTTAGAATCATAGCAGAGGTAGAAGTAGGAGTAGAGGAAGAGGAAGAGCAAATTTTCAACCAAGAGTAGGCAGTAATCCTATTGCTCTATTTGTAAGAGAACTGGTCATGAAACTCAAGATTGTTTCTATAAGTGTACCAGATGTAAAAATTCCTCTCACTCTGTCAGAAACTGCTGGCTCAAAGACAAGGAAGATGACTATGGAGAGAACAATACAAAAAATATTTCAAAGCAAGAAGATCAATTGTTCTATTCCTGCATAAATGTAGAACACAAAGAAGAAAAAGTCTGGTATCTTGATAGTGGTTGTAGTCACCATATTACTGGTGATCGCTCAAGCTTTGATACTCTTGATGAAGAGTTTTCTTCTCATGTTGAACTTGGCGACAACAAAAAGGTGGAGATCAAAGGACAAGGTGATGTTGCAATCCACTTAAATGAAGGTAATAAAAAATGCATTCATGATGTGTTTTACTCTCCTAGCATTGGTCAGAATCTGTTGAGTGTGGGACAAATGATGAGAAGAGGTTTTAGACTGGTTTTTGATGATGCTCAGTGTGAGATTTATAATAAGAACACAAATCAAAAAGTAGTTGTGGTCAAGATGAGTTCTAATAATATATTTCCTTTTAACATGAAATCACTTCATCATGTTGCTATGAGGAGTGAACATCTTGATGATTCTCAACTTTGGCACTTAAGATATGGGCACTTAAATTACAATGGCATGCAGTTATTGAAGAAGAAGGATTTAGTCTCTGGTTTGCCTTCTATCCAGAATCAAGTTGGGATTTGTGAAGGATATGTGTATGGAAAAATGCATCGATTTCCCTTTCCAAAGACAGCCTGGAGAGCTAAAGCACCACTTGAATTGGTTCATGCAGACATTTGTGGTCCTACACGAACACCATCTCTGAATAATAAGAGATATTTCCTACTTTTTATTAATGACTTTTCCAGAATGATCTGGATCTATTTTCTTAACAACAAATCAGATGCTTTCTCTGTCTTTCTACAATTCAAAGCTCTTATAGAAAAGCAAAGTGGGTGCCAAATAAAGACTCTAAGAACAGACCGTGGAGGAGAGTTTATTTATATGCCCTTTCTTGATTACTGCAAAGAGAATGACATTCAAAGGCAACTTACAGTCAGATATACACCTAAGCAGAATGGAGTTGCAGAGAGGAAGAATAGAACTATTGAAGAAATGGCAAGAAGCATGCTAAAAGGGAAAGTACTTCCTAACAAATTTTGGGCAGAAGTTGTCAACACTGCAGCTTACATTCTCAATCGCTCTCCAACAAAGGCAGTCATAAATCAAAGTCAATTTGAAGCATGGCACAAGAGAAAGCTTGATGTCAGCCATCTTAAAGTTTTTTGGAGCATTGCTTATGATTTTATTCCCTCTCAAAGTAGAGACAAGTTTGATGAGAAAGGGGAGAAGCTTATCTTCATTGGTTATAATGATGAATTTTTCTACTTTTCAATCCTAAAAAGGATCAGTTACTGCTGTCCAGAGATGTTATCTTTGATGAAACTGCTGCTTGGAAATGGGAAGATTTTGTCAATCTTTAAACGACAATTCTGGAGTTACCTCAAGCTTTAGAGCAGTCTGATGTTTCCATTCTCAAATCAGAACTGGTTCAATTTTGCATAATGGAGGAAGCCCATCAAGTTCTATTGATGAATCAGACTCAGAATCTCCTCCCAGAAGAGTTACGTTCATTAACTGACATATACAACTCTTGTCATGTTGCTTTCTTTTCAGGTGAATCTCAGAATTTTAAAGAAGCAGTAAGAAAGGAAGAATGGAGGAAAGCTATGAATGAAGAGATGATAAGTATCGAAAAGAATCAAATATGGAAATTGGTTGATCTGCCAAAGGAGAAGAAAGCAGTGGGATTAAAATGGGTGTTCAAGATTAAATACAATGAATATGGCAGCATTCAGAAGCATAAGGGTAGAATTGTTGCTAAAGGCTATTCTCAGCAGCCTGGAGTTGATTTTACAGAAACCTTTGCACTTGTTGCAAGGATGGAAACTATCAGAATCGTTCTTGTCTTATCCGCACAACTTCAGTTGCAGGTGTTTCAGCTTGTTGTTAAGTCAGCATTTCTTGATGATGAATTGCAAGAGGAAGTCTATGTTCAGCAACCTCCTGGATATGAATTAAAAGGAAAAGAAGATAAAGTCTACAGACTTCATAAAGCCCTATATGGATTAAAACAGGCTCCAAGAGCGTGGAATCATAAAATTGATCTTTATCTTCATCAGAATGGTTTTAGTAGAAGTCAATCCGAACCATCACTCTATATAAAGAAGAAGGGAGAAGATTTTCTAATGGTTTGTCTCTATGTTGATGATCTGATTTATACAGGAACAAGTAAGGATATGGTTGCAGAATTCAAGACTGCTATGATGAAAGAATTTGAGATGCCAGATCTTGGCTTAATGAGATATTTTCTTGGCATTCAAGCGAAGCAATTTCCAGGAAAAATCTTTATTTCACAAGAAAAATATGTAGCAGATCTCTTAACGAAATTTCACATGTCAGAGTGTAAACTAGTAGCATCTCTAATGGCAGCAAATGAGAAATTACTGCAGGATGATGGTGCAACAAAGATTGATTCAAAGTATTTCAGAAGCCTCGTTGGGTCCTTAATCTACCTCACAAATTCAAGACCTAATATTCTTTATTTTGTCAGCATTATCTCCAGATTTATGGAGAATCCGGACAAACTTCACCTTGAAGCAGCTATGAGGATCTTGCAATATCTTCAAGGAACCAAGAATCATGGAATCTTGTATAAACAACAAGATGAAAACAGGTTGATTGGCTATTCTGATGGTGATTAGGCAGGAAGCTATGATGATAGGAAGAGTACATCTGGATATGTGTTTTGTCTTGGAACAAATATAATCTCTTGGTGTTCAAGAAAGCA
Organism: Populus trichocarpa; assembly: GCF_000002775.5. Classification (NCBI taxonomy): domain Eukaryota; kingdom Viridiplantae; phylum Streptophyta; class Magnoliopsida; order Malpighiales; family Salicaceae; genus Populus; species Populus trichocarpa. Next base: position 14,091,944 of record NC_037298.2, on the reverse strand, counting down.
GAGTTCTATAGCCTTATCTTCTGTAGAGGCAAAGTATATTGCAGCAAATGAAGCCGTTTGTCAGTTAGTTTGGTTGAGAAGAATCATTTTTGATCTGCAGCAAAATATTCTTGATCCTACCACTATTTTATGTGATAATATATCAGTCATTGCTATGACCAAGAATCCTGTTTTTCATGCAAGATCAAAACACATAGAGTTGAGACATCATTTCATTAGAGACATGGTCAACAAGAAGGAGATCCAGCTAGAGTTTATCAATACTTATGATCAACCTGCAGACATCCTCACCAAAGTTGTTCCAGCTGAGAAGTTTCAACAATTCAAGGAATTTTTTAAGATTGCAAATTAAAAGGGGGTGTTAAATATAATTTGTAACGTTCAATGTCTTTTATTAGCTTTTATGGTCTTTTATTAAGAGGAAGAGTTTCTACTTCTTCATTAATTAAGCTTTGTAGTTTTTTTACTCTTCCTTGTACTATAAAAGGTGAGCAAAACAACAAGAAAATATAACAAGATTTGCTTCTGGTATTGAGCTGGAGCTATACCGTTTATCCTTCCAATTCCTCCTTCTTTGTTTTTATTTCCAACAGTTTGAAGGCAAAGAAGATGAAGAAGCCGAAGAAGATGAAGAGGAGTTTCTAGATGAGGCTGCAGAAGTTACAAGAAATGTTGTTCGAATGAACTTAAAGAAAGATAAGGAAATGATTTCTCAATTTTTCATAGATAAGGATGATGTATATGTATCATCTGATGATGAGGAAACAGAAACGAGGCTTGTTAAGGAGCAGCCATCTTATGAAGCAGTGAGTTCTTAGCATATCCATAGACATGATCTCTCAAGAGTTGTGGTTATATATATTATTCCAATTAGGAAGTCTGATGCTGATACGGATCTTCTGACCCATAGGTTTCATATGATTTTATGATTTTGTCCTGAATATTATGGTTTCAATTGCAAGATGATGACTGATCATGATTAGAAACAGGAAAAACAGGCTACATTCTTGTCACCAGCGGAGGCTGAAGGCTCCAAAGAAATCTTCGGGAAGCTGAATGGTGTGCCTGATACTAGGAAGAAAGCTAAGATAACATGTATGATCTTATATTTTCCCATGCATGATCTTATATTTTCTCATGCATGATCTGTTATATACTATATTATCTCTTGATGTTCAGGCGGATTGGTATATGATTGCACGGAATGGTTTAAAAGGAATAGCTGACCCCAATTAGTTTGGAATCGAGACTTGGTTGTTGTTGTTACTAACTATCACATATCTAAATTGTTGCCTCATTGCTTCCACACAACTAAGTTTCAGTTTTACTTGTATGGTTCTGATCTTACATTCTCTAGGCTTATTTTGGCAGCGTATTTTCACATGCGACCCATAGGAAATAGGAACACGTCATCAAAGGTAAATGGTGTGCATTGATTGGATGTCATGAATTCATTCATGATCAGCTCTTCTACTTCAAATCTATATAATTTCTCCCGTCAAACATGCCTTTATCAATCTGATGTGTTTAATCAGTTCTGCATTATAGCAAGCTTCTGCAGCCTGCACATTCGTTCTCCAACTAAGTTTTGCACAATCCTTGTAACCTATCCCTGTTCCAACAAGCATGCGAACTAATGTTAAAATTAGCTTCATGTTTATGTGTACTTTTTTCATATCACTTAACAAGAATTCGTGTCAAATATGATGTCTTGGTGTGTATGCTGTCTTATACACAGAAGAACCCTACTCAATTGAATATGAGAATTTGACCAAATCAATGTCAATTGAGTCAATGTTTCTATCTCGTGGATGCCACTGACTATAACTTTACGTTGTAAAATATTGCAGTCATCTTTCTTGGGCGGGAATCAAGAAATTCTCTGCCATCATCCCGGAAGCATGGATCGAGCACGGTTCATTCTTTTGTCTTTGAAAGAGATGACAGGAGTGCAGCCTCAATGCCAGAGGATTCTTCGAATTTGGTAAGCTATATCAGGAAGTTCTCAACGCTTTAAATAAGCGCAAAAGTTTATCATAATTTGCTTCAAAACTTTTTTATATATAATTTGTTTGATTTTGCTTTCTGGGGGCGATTCAGATTTTACCATTGGATACTGTATGTATAGTGAGAAAAAAAGAGGGGATTCTTCTGTTTTAACTGAAATGAAAGTATCATTCAAAGTTACTATAATCCAACTTGGTGAATTTAATTCAATTTATTTAGCATGGTCTTCATTTAATTGATACTTGTGTGCTAAAACACATCTATGTTTGTTTTCTCTGCAACTTCAGTAGGTTTTATCTGACTTGCAGATCCAGAGAGAGAATAAACCAAGGAAAACTGTTTCAGCAAAGTTAAGCGGCTCGCAAACTAGATCAAGTTCACACAAACTGCAGCAGAAATGAAATTCGGCCCGTCACTACACGAGATGTTAAGGTGCCCTTCTCTGCAATCTAGGCACCACAATAGTAACATTATGGTAGGTCAAGTTGAAGCCATGTATGCTGCATTCAAATCGAATCAGAATCAGAGAAAGAACGAACCCAAGGGTATCCATAAGAACTGTATAGAGTATTATCTGAAAATATGCCATCACCGGATACTAATTGCTGTATGGATGATGTAAATTAGTTTAGAGTTCTTGATTGGTAAAATAATACATACAAACCAAAGGAATTATTCATTATTTACCGTAGTTGCTTTGAGAAATCATGTGATGCATCTATTTTTGGGAGACGAGCGCACACTCTTTTGGATTAACTTCCAAAACATGCGATTAGAATTTTGCCTTCGACTGTATTTGCAATGCAGGTATAGACAAACTTATTGTGAATCAAAATGAAAGGATGTGACCTTGTGTTCTGTCATCAAACTAAATGACGAATACATGCATCGAATAAGGTACGTGAAAAATGATTTTTTTTAAAAAAAAAAAAAGTTCGCCCGCTACTAAAAAATGAGTTCATTAGTAACTATCTAGTCCGTTACAGATAAAACTAAAATCTATTGCTGACAAAAATCAGCAATGAAATTAGTAACAGATAATGTCAGATGCAAATAATATATATTAATTTTTTAGCAATGGATTATCAGTTGCTGATTTTTTTAGCAACAATTTATCTGTTGCTAAAATTCGGTTGCTGATTGTATAAATCAGCAACGGATATTCCATTGCTAATCAGCAATGGATATTGCGTTGCTGATCCGTTGTTAATTAGCAATGAAAAATTTGTTGTTGATCCATTGCTAATTTGTTCAATAATTATTTTTTAAAACATGATTTTTTTTCCCATTTATTGAATTTCTTATAATTATTTGTGGATATTTCAAAAATTATAGAAAAATATATAAAGAACATAAATTAATACTAGATATTATTTTATCAATAATAATAAGTCAAATGAATTGTCAGGTCATATATTTCCAAGGAGGAAAGTTATAAACAGTTACAATTACTGGCCAATAAAAGTAGACATTTGAAGACATGTCAAATGAACTAAAACCATTAGTGCATAATTCTAACCGAATATTTTGTGGATTGGATGCAAAGTCCTGATGGTCCTGATTAAACTACTTACATGCCTCCCCGTCATATGGATACACCATAACTCCATCATCTTACCTATGAAAATGATGTCATGTCATATCTTTAGCATGATGTGGAGATATGAATAGCCTCTGAAGTCTTGGTGTCAAAGGAAAGTATCGAAGTTGTTTCTCTAACTTATTAGAACCTTTACTATTAAGATTTATAAGTTTGTATCGTAAACTTTCACAAAAGTCATAATTTGTTTTCATTGCATCTACCCGATAGTAGAACATACAATAATTAGGACACACATCATATTTATTATAACCAAGTCCAAGTGGCCGCATAAATTTTTTGCTATTATAGAAATTTAAAACCAAATTTTCATTATCAAACATGCAACTTCTTGTAAATTCAGTAAATTTGTTGAAGGCAGTCTGAGTCAAATTTAGAGTTGACTTCATATTAAGCAATTGTACACAAGCAGATAATTTGAATTGCTTGGTACACCCATCTCATAAAGACTCCTCTGCAGCTTTTGGTAATTTATAAAATTTATCTTCCTCTGGATTCGAAAGTTCCTCTGCTACCATAGGACTAGAAACCATATCATTAGAGTATGTATCACCAACCCCCATTGCATGCAAAACCATATTTCTATATGAATTTTCTTCATAAACATCATTCACAACATGACTACACCCAACTGATGAAGGTCCAGCAATTATTGGTTCTGAAACATAAGGCTCTCCATATACAGTTCAATTTTCATAATCATGTAAAAATCCTCTTGAAAATAGGTGCTTATAAACATCTTCTTCCATTAAAAACTTTTGATTTTTGCACCTAACACAAGGATATCTAATTTTACCTCCAGATACATTTTCATCAATTGAAAATGCAAAATTGATAAATCTTTGTACACCCGCAATAAATTCTGAACAAATATGACCATCCCTATGACGACGATATATTCATGATCGATCGTCCATATTAATCTAATTAACATAATTAAAACCAACAAAATTTTAGAATATTATTTAATATATTTCTTAATCTATATTTAACACTTTATATAATAAATTATCAAAATAACTTCATTAATAACTTGCTCATAAGTTATAAAAGGGAAAGATATGAAAACTTGCAATAAAAGAAAAGATAACAACATTGGAGTACTGCATGAAGTTGAAATATAATTAAGTTGTTGGAATTATGTGAAAAGAGGAAAGATACTATGCTGTTTTGATTTTCCTATAGATTAGTAAAATTATGTAGGCAAAATAGCTAGCTAATTAATTAGGATACACCAAGCAACTGCTCTATTTATTATTTCCCACCACCATTTGTTTTCTTCAGCTTTAGTAATCTAGGCTCTTCTATTAAAAAAAATTGTTTGCATTGTCAAGTAATATTATAGAAATGAAGTTTTCATGCAAACATATGCCACAATTATTATTTTTAACCAACTATTAAATATTTATTTGATCGATAATTTATTACTTAAGATCATCGCATTAAACAAAGAAATACTTACAAACTAAAATAAGATTATATGTCTATCTAATCTATGGTTACTGAACTGCACAACACATAAAATAACTTCTCTTTCAAAGAAGAGTGGTATAAACAATAAAAACACCTTGGAGACAAATTACATTATTATTAGCAAACAAATGTCAAGATTCATTACCCATGCAATTTTTCTATAAACCAAGTTATCTTTCAAAATTGACAAACCTGGAGGACCCAACAAGCACAACCCAAAAACTTGGCAACTCCAAATGCAAATAAGTAATGTGATGTGAAGGGTTCAACAATCTGAAATTAGAAAAAAAAAAAAAAAAAGAGCAAGAATAGTAGTGTTAAGAAATTAAAAGAGTAAATTAATAGCATTACTTTAACTAGAAGGAAGATACATAGTAATAAATAAATAAATACTAGAAGTCAATATAAGATTGCAACCTTATATTTTAAATTTTTCTTTGATATGCTATAACAGGTATGAACTGCAAATCATGTTGTTTTGGGATTCAAAATCCAATAAGTTATAAATTAATATTTAATACCAATTAGAATTACTATTAAGTAAAATGATTACATATCTTTCCTTCCTTCTTACCTCTGCTATCATATACAGTTATTAATACATGGTGAAGTTTCAAAGACAATAATTGAGTATAGATTTATATGTAAACAATGTTCATTCCGCAAGCCTACAAATTGTCTTCATTGCATACAACTGTAATCAGAAAATTGAATTCCCAATTTCCTTTATTAGTTGAAACATGTAAATCACATTCTCTCTGCTTTGCTCTGTTTAACACTATTAAATAAGAACAATTTCTTTTATTTCAAATTGTAACCATGAAATTAATGATTGTAAGCATCAGTAAATTAAGTTGCACTCTCTCTGCCCTGTTTATAATATCATCAAGTACTGATCATCCAATATTTATTTTCCTATTAAACACAAAGCCCAGCCCCCCCTCTCTCTGTATATTTGTTTTCCATTACATCGATCGACCTCGCCCAGTTAATGAATTTAAAATGAAATACATTATTTATTTGTCATGTTTTAGATTTTTGTTAGCCGATAGAAATTTCAAAGATAAAGAACATTACATTAAGAATTAGAAACATTAGCATGTGATGATAGCCATATTTAACAAATAATTTGTAAAAGATCGAACAAAATTATTCTTCTCTTCCATAAAATTAGTTAATAAAATAATATATATTCTCTCTAAATTACAAATACAATCTCTCAAATATGAGTTTATATTTATACCTGTTATCTTAATTTGTTGCACCATATTTGTTCCTTGCAAGATGAAATCCGTGAGAGCACAGCATTAGAGAAGAAGTTAAGAAAGTGACACATGGGGTTATTGGAAAAGGATGCCTTGGGAGCACATATTCATGGAGAACAATTGAAAAAAGTGACAAAAGATGGGGGTTTTGAAAAATGAAGAAAGGGATAGATAGGGTTAGGGTTCTTTTGGAGAATTAAAGGTTTTTTCTCTTGAGATTGGTATTTCCTCGTGTGAGGTTTTTTTTTTTTTTGCAATTTACCAATTAATTATTAACACCTCATTGTTTTGTTTTTTTTTTTTATATAAAAGTCAAATTCTAATCTTTTCTTTTTATCAGCGACAGACTTTTTCATTGCAAATTTTGTATTACCATATTAGCAACGGAAAATTCGTTGTTGATTCTTAATATATTAATTTATTTTTTAGCAACCGATTTTACGTTGCTAAATCAATTGCTAATATTAAAAAATTAATATATATGTAATTTGTTATTAATCTGTTGCTAAATTTGCATATGAAATATTATGTTGTTAACATCCAATGCTAATAACCCTCTTTTTTAGCAGTGGCCCTAAATAATGTTGTAACTCCAATATATGGTTGGTTTACAAATTACAAGCAAAACAAAACTTTTCCTTAACTAGAGAGAATTACTTCTCTAAGTTCGGAAGGGTGCATATATTGGAGTCGTAAACCCCTAAGAGGAAGGAGGTGTCTAGCTTTTGCGAGGGAAACTGGAGCAATGAAATTTCCAGGCTTATAATTAATGATAGAACAAGGGCATGAAGAAATAAGAATGGAAGATTGGCACAGGTGACCAAGAGAGAAAGAGAAAGAGAAGGAAAGAGAGGGAGAGAGAATCTCTTAAATTCCTAAATTGCTGAAGTTGTACCAATTACTCAATTATGGTTTGATCTCTCAATTATAACAGAAAACAATATATATGCATAAAGTTTCTCATTCTTAGAATTCCAGCATATTCTTCCTAAGCCAAACATGGCACTAAGAACTAATTAAAATGCAAGCAAATGAAACGCACAACATCACTTAAACAAAACGCACAACATCATAGTCTTATTTTATTTATACCCATCATTTGAATCTAACGGCTATGTCAATGGTTGATTTCTCCTGTGCCCTTCTCATCTCAATTCTCTTTTCGCAATAGTTGCCCCTCATTTAAATCGACCTTGTCCTCAAGGTCAAATTATAGAAATCTCAAGGCTAATTCATCAGTAAATTTCCAATTGGCTTCTTTAAAAGTCAAACCCTTCCAATGGATGAGCATTTGAGTGGTTGCTTGGTAGTTTTTCTTGACCATTCGACAATCTAATATGGTTTGAGGGTGGAGAAGAGGTTCAAATGGCAAATCTAGCAGTGTAGCTTGCACATCCCTATTTCCAACCTTCTTTAATTAGGACACATGGAAAACAGGGTGGATGGTTGCAGATGAGGGTAAGTTTAGCTTATAGACCACGGTATCAATTCTTGCTAAAACTTCATGGGGACCATAATACTCTAAAGCTAATTTCCAAGATTGCCTATGGGCTAATGTTTTTTACTTGTATGGTTGTAATTTGATGTAGACTAGATCCCCTACTGCAAATGATCTCTCACTTCTATGCTTGTTAGCTAGTTGAATCATTTTATGTTGTGCAATTTGTAGATTCCTCTTAATAGTTTGTAACATTAGTTCCCTCTTTGATAAAAAAAAAAAAAAAAACCATCCACTGCCTCTACTTGTGAGTCCCTTGAAAAATATAAAATGTGTATAGGTGGAGGATAGCCATAAAAGATTTCATAAGGAACGGACTTTGTGGCAATATGGCAGTTGGTGTTGTACCACCACTCTACCAGTGGAAGCCACTTAACTCACTAAATTGGGGAGTCACTTGTCATGCAGCGTAAATAGTTCTCTAGTTACTTGTTTACCATCTCATTTTCCCATTAAACTGAGGATAATAGGCAGTCAAATAACAGAGTTTTACCCCTTGACAGGCAAACAAATCCTTCCAAAACAAACTCAGGAAAACAACATTTTTGTCACTAACAATTGTAGTTGGTAGGCTATGTAGCTGGTAGACATTGTCAAGGAAAACTCTAGCCATATCACTTGCAATGTAGGGATAAATAATTGTCATGAAATGTGCATACTTATTAAACTTGTCAACTACCACAAATATAACCTCCCTTCCTTTAAACTTAAACAGCCCTTCCACAAAATCCGTACTAATGTCAATAAATAAGGCTTTAGGTATGGGAAGTGGTTGTAGCAGCCCTAGGGTGAGCGTGTTTTACAATTTGTTTTATTGACAGATAGGGCATTCCCTAACATGTTGCTTGATGTGTCTCTACTACCCTTTCCAGTAAAACCAACTAGCCACCCTCTTAGTAGTAACAATAGTCCCTAAATGGCCTCCCAATGTTGAGTCATGATATAAGGCAGTAATCTTAATATATAGAGTTATATCATTGCCAACCACTGCCTTTCCCTTTCTATACAGTAATTGATTGATCCATAAATAATAGGAATGAGAAGCAAGATCTGTTCTTAACTCCTAAATGAGAGTTTGTATAACCACATCAGTTACCTAAGACCTTTTGATTTCTTCCATAAATATAGTAGAGATAGTAGAAACTACTAAGGTACTTAGCTCACCACAGAAATCTCTTGATAGTGAATCAACAACCACATTTTCCTTACCCTTCTTGAATTCAATTTCATAATCAAAACCAAGTTGTTTGACTAGTCACACATATTATGATGGACAAGTCACCTTCTGCTCCAATAAATATTTGAGACTAATATAATTAGTGTAGATTTTGAAATGTCTACCCTACAAATAATGCCTATATTTGGTTATAACATGAAGAATGGCTAGCATCTCTCTTTTCATAAATGGAGAGTGCCTGTTGTGTTGCCCTAAATGACTTGCTGCTGAATGCAATTAGGTGTCCTTCCTTTATTAAGGTTGCCCCCATTCCACCACTACTAGCATCTATTTCCACAATAAATTGTTTACCCAAATTTTGCAATGCCAACACTGGTGGATTAGTCATAACCCTCTTGAGGTGATTGAAGGTTGTAGTTGTTTCTGTTATCCACTTGTAAGAGTCCTTCTTAAGCAGATTTTTTAAGGGTTTGCAGATGGTACCTAGCCTCTTACAAATCTCCTCTAATAGCCATTGAGACCTAGGAATCCCCTCAACTATTTAATGTTGCTTGGTTTGGGTCAGTCCAATATTGCCTTGACTTTTAAAAGATCAGTTAACACCCTTACTGCAAAAATAACATGACCAAGGTATTTGACTTAATTACTACAGAAAACACATTTGTTGGCCTTGGCATATGCTTGTTAGCCTTCAACAACTCAAAATTCAATTTTTAGGTGTTCCAAGTGTTCTGTCATACTGTTGTTATAGATAAGGATGTCATCAAAGAACATAAGGATAAATTTTCTTAAATGGACCTGAATACCTCATTCATTAGACTTTAGAATGTTGTTGGGGTTTTAGTCAAGCCAAAAGGCATGACTAGGAATTCATAATGCCCATTATGAGTCTTGAATGTTGTCTTATGAACATCTTCAAAGGACATTCTTATCTGGTGATAACCAGATATGAGGTCAATCTTAGAAAAAATAGTGGCACCAACTAACTCCTCCAAAACTTCATCTATTATATAGATAGGGAATTTATCATTCACTGTAAGCTTGTTCAATGCTCTATAATTTATACATAGTCTTCATAACCCATTTTTCTTCTTTATTATGACCACTGGAGAAGTAAAAGAGCTATGATTGTGTTGGATGATCCCCAAATCCAACATTTTCTTGACCATCCTCTCAATAACATCTTTTTGTATGCTTAAGTGCCTATAAGGCATAGGTTGACTAGATTAGACCCTTCCTTCAGAGGTATATCGTGTTCATGGCTACGTGGTGATGGTAAGCCCCTAATTCCTCAAACACTTCTTGGTAACCCACCTTTAAAGTTTCAAATACAACATTTTCATTAGCATAAGATCAGTAGACATTAGTTGCACCTCTTAGCCCTAGTCCTCGATGAATTTTAAGCTGCATAAATTAATTTCAGAAACTAATCTAGTGTTGCTTAATAAGCCATTTAGTTGTTCAAATCTGACAACTTCCATTAATACTGAATCATCTTTCTTGAGAATCACTTTTTGATCTTACCATAGAAATGTCATTCACATCTCTTTATAATTGCCAATCATAGTTTTCAATCTAACCAGCCACAAAATTCCTTAAATCATATCATAATTTTTCAATTCCAGAATAAAAACATCAGTCACAAATTCTACTCCCTGCATTGACCATTGGAAGTTTTTGTATACTGAAATGCAAGTCATTATCCCACCATCAGTTACTTGCACAGTCAAGGGTTTAATATTGATGAGCTTACAATGCAACTTGTCAGCTACTTGGGTTCTAATGAAATTATGTGTGCTTCTAAAATCAACAAGGATAAACAATAGTTGTTTTCCAACCCTCCTAGTGACTCTAAGGGTATTTAGGCTGGTAACTCCTTCTAAAGCATTAAGAAATATATTGAATTGTGAGTGTCAATCTCAATTTCAGTCACACCTTCCTCTTTACTACCCTCTTCTTCCTCTTCAATAACACACAATGAATAAAGCTTCTTGTTCTTAAACTTGTGCTTGGCACAAACTTCTCATCACACCAAAAGTAAAGGCCCTTAGCTCTCCTTTCATTCAAGTCTTTATTCCCCATGGGTCTAGTAGTTCTTGTGGTATTAGTGGGGTTATAGATTGGGGTTGATAAAATGCTTGTATGAATTGGTTTAGTGATGTTATTAGGATGCGTTGGTAAGCATTTATCGTAGCTAGTTAATGGGTAGTTCTTGTTTTGGTAGGTATAGGTGGTTGAATGATAAATTTGTTTATTAGGATTTGAACTGTAATGTTTGTGGGTAAGGGTTTTATCATGTAACCTAGCTAATGTGTAAGCTTGTTTTAAAGATTTTGGTTCAAACATCTTAACCAAATTTTTAACCTCTACTTCCAGCCCTCAATGAAAAACACCAAGGTATTTTTTTCAGAAATCTCAGTCATATTCCAAAAGATATCAAAGTCCTTGATGTAGGTTTTTAAATCACTCTTTTATTTCAATTCAATAAGTTTCTCTAAAGGATTCCTCCCCCCCTTCAAAAATAAAAATCTACAACATATGGCCTTTATATACTCCTGCCAAGACACTACTTGTCCTTCCAAACTTCTCGTAAAATTTTGATGCCAATATAAAGTCATTCCATCCAAATAATAGGAGGTCAACTTAAGTTTCTCATAATCATCAATCCCTTCAACATCAAAGTATTGATTACATTTATAAATCCACTTATGAACATCTTCCCCTTCAAAAATAAGAAACTCACGTTTTGGTTTACGTAGTTTATAACAAGGAGGCGTACCTTCATTGGCCTAGTTGAACTTAGCAAAAAACTCTCATGCAACTGAGTATTGTGTTTCCTTAGGAATACTAAACTCACCAGTAGAAAGTTGAGTTTTTTACAATGTTGACTCCATAAGATAAGCAAGAGCATCAATAGCTTCTTTAAGCTCCATAAATCATATATTGGTATCAACCCTAGTATTATCAAGTTAGTGTTGAAGTTGGTCATATTTCTGGGTGTGCTATTGGTTGATAGCATCATCTACCTTCCTTGCATCTTAGGATCTAGTCTTAGGTGGCATTTTGAGAGTCTGAAGATGTTTGCTCTGATACCACTTGGAGAAATGAAATTTCTAAGCTTACAATTAATGATAGAATAACAACATAAAGAAATAAGAATGGAAGATTGGTGCAGGTGACACAGAGAGAAAGAGAGAGAGAGAGAGAGAGAGAGAGAGAGAATATCTGAAATTCCTAAAGTTGTACCAATTACTCAATTATGGCTTGATCTCTTTGTTACAACAAAAAACAATATATATGCAAAGAGTTTCTCATTCTTAGAACTCCAACACATTCTTCCTAAAAACTAATTAAAATGTAAGCAAATGAAACACACAACATCACTTAAACAAAACATAACATCATAGTCTTATTTTATTTATACACATCATTTGAATCTAATATCTATGTCAACGATCAATTTTTCTTATGCCCTTCTCTTCTCAATTCCCCTCTTACAACAAAAACAAGGTTTTTTTTTGTTAAAATATAGATCGCAAATGGTAATAGTACACCATATTGGACATTTTGCTCCTAAACAAAGAGTTGCTATATTTAGAAATTAGAAGTGTTTTAGCAGATTGCTGGTGTTCGTTGATAATTGTTTGTCACTTCTTGATTGATAGAGCAAGAGATCCTAATATGAAAACCGTGAAACATTTCCTCTAAAAAGTTAATCTTCATCGATTTCACCTCTTTTCGTGCCCTTAGTTATGCATAATCTTGCTGGAAAAATTTCCTGAAATTAATTCTCTGAAAATCTCAATCATTCAACTTTATAGAAACTATCGATGAGATTATTTTGATTTGGAAATTGTTTTCTGTAAAATTAGCATTGCTGAGTATATCATTGTGCTTCCACCTTCCACTAGTCCCAAATAGAGAGAAGAGGGAGGATTCACGGACCAAAACGATATATTTAGGTGTATTTTAGGGTTATGTTTACCAATTAAATGTGTAGCCCTGTCTTTTCTTCTTGTTAGGACAAAAATTAGCAATGAAGATCAATTTAGGTAATGTTAAGTAAAAATCTAACAATTGCATGGTGTTTATAGTTAAACTGACATTGTCCACACACTCATAAAATATTGTGGACATACTATGCATTTTTTAATAATTCATTTTGATCCTCGAAGTTTTATTTTGTGCAATTTAATCCTAATTAAAGGTCAATTGAGTCTGAATTCTTAGTCAATGGTGAAATTAAAAGGAAGGGGACCAAATGAAAAAGACGTCAAACACAGATGGCATTCCAGAGATTGCATGAAAAATACACTTAGGTTCTCGATCTTTAAAAATAATGCAATGCATACAATTTAGGTCCCCTTGAATTTTAAAAAATGAATTTTAATACACAAGTTAATTTGTATTATTTTTTACCTTGGTTAGAGAGAGGAGAGAGGGGGGGTTGTTGGATTCCAGCTATGAGATAAAAAGTTGTTGTTAACTCTATTTCTGGCCACCTTAATAGGTTTTCTTGGTGTCCACGAGTTCTATGAGATGAAAGGAGCTTCATGAAGATTGTTTAAAGCCTCAATGTTGCATGAAAACCAGATATAAGTCGGGAAATCCAAAACTAAATCAGTTTGATTTTGGCTTTTTGGATCATTTTTTAGGTATTTAGAGTTGTTGAGATGATTTGTGAGTGTTATAAGGGTGTTGGTAAGGTATTTTTGGGTTGAAATAGCTTGAAAATAGGGGGGTTTTGCCAAAACAATAGTTGCTAGATTTTTTACCTATCACTGTAGTGCCCGAAATATGGGCTTGCAGACGAGACGTCATATGCCTTGGTGAGCAATGTGTCACCTGTTTATTTTTTTTCAAAAAAAAATAAGGATGGACAACATATCATACTCCTCTTTAAAAAAATTTAAAAAGTAAAAATAAACTCAGGCCCATCAGTGCTCTCGGGCTCTTCATTTATGTGGCCCAGACACGCTGGGTCACAGGCCCGCGAGTCTAGACTCTTTTTAGCCCTCTTTTCTAGGTTGAATATAAATTTAAGGGGAAAAAATATTGAATCCAATTGAGTTTATAGCACAGGTTATAAGTTTGATGAGTTAAGTCACAACAACTAAACTATTGTTTTTTTTACTTATATTGTTTTTTTATATATCTTTTTTAAAATAATTTTAAAGTTTATGTTTCAATTAATATCCTTTTTCTGTTATTTATTTTTCTTATTTAACCATTTTTTAATAGAAATTGTTTTTTCATGGTGTTGTGCGAATTTAATTTTTGAAAAAAATATTATGATTCATCTATATTTTTTTGTTATCTTTTGTATACAAGATTTGAAAATAAAAAATGTTTATTTTCAAAAAATATTTTTGATATGTGTAGTCTTGCATAATATTGTTTTCACTTTTATTTTATTTAATCAATTTATTATGTGTGTCTATTTTTAATATCGTTTGATTGAATAAAAAACTAATTTTAATAAATAAAATTAGTAAATATAACCGGATAAATATTATATCATGCAAGATTAAATATTTTTATTTATATCTGTTTTTTGATTTTTTCAGTTTTAGTTTAGTTATCATTAATATATATTTTTTATTTTTAATCACTAATTTTAATATAGTAATAGTTCTTGGTTTTTTAATTACATGTATACAATATATTTTTAATTTACATTTAATATTTTTTATATATATAAAAATACATCAAAAAACCTTACCTATACAATTACTTTATAAAAAAAAATATCACGTCCGTGGCGAAGCATGGGTAAAAAAAAGTAGTGAGGCCCAAATTCAGCCAATCATCAACGTGTCCAACTATGATTGGCTGTTGGAAGCTTAGAATCAGACCGACCTGATTGCATTATTTCCTTTGTTACTCTAGTTATGAACTTATGAGAACAAAGTACTTTCACCTGAAAAACCGTGCTCCTTGCCCTAACAGCGTACAGACCCAAGTCAAGAACCTAAAAAAAACTTTTTTTTTCTGATCTAAAATATCTATTTTCTCTCACCTTAGATTTAACAAATCTAGCATAGATTCCAGCTAAATTCCCCTGCAATATTTAGATCCAAACACCAAAGATCTGCAATTCCACTGTACAAAACATGTCGACTGCAACACACTGAAACACAACTTTTTCAAGCTTCTTCAATGGCAAATACTCACCAAGGCAAGCTGTTCCTTTTCCTTTATTTGCTTTCCATTTCCTGTTCTCCATCTAGAATTTTGGCAGACTCTAGCTCAGTCTCAACCCAACAAGAGCTGGAGCATGATATCAATCATGCTCGTTATCAAGAACAAGAGTCTGACACTAGAATTAAGCTTAATCAGCAAGAAGTTTTGTTACATAAACTTGAACAACTAGTGAGGAACCTTAGTGAAATAGTTGCTAGATTAGAGCCTAAATTATCTGAGTTACCAAAAGTAGCATCTATTGGTAGGGAACAGAATCAAGAGGCAGAAAGGATTGATCAGGGAAAATTTGATGGTAAGAGATTGGTTCAAAAAGTTGAACAAGAGGGATTCGAGGTTAAGACCACTAGAGATGGAGAGAGGGTGAGGACTGGTTCAGTTACCAAGTACAGTCCATTGTGGTCAGAGAGGTTTCAATTTGTGTCTGCTGTGAAACTAGATTCTGATGCAACGTGCATTCATGTTTTGCCATTTAGAGATTACGAGGGGCTTAGTAAGTATGTTGCTGTTGGTGATGATCGAGGGAGGGTTTATGTGTTTTTGAGGAATGGGGATGTAGCGGTTGAATTCTACACAATGTCCTCTTCACCAATTACAACAATGGTTTCATATTTATCGGCTTTTAAGAATCAGAGTACTGTGGTAACAGGGCATCAGAATGGTGCAATTTTGATGCATAAACTTCACTATGTGTCGAATGGAGAAGAGTGGAGTACACTTTCTATGGAAAATGTGGGTAAGTTTGCGTTCCATGAGGATTGGGATCAACGTTCGCCTATAAGTATCTTGGAAGTGCATCATGTTGGCAGATCAAGGTATATCTTGTCATTAGATGTTAGAGGGATGATTAGGGTTTTTAGGGAAAATGGGACGGTTCATGGCTCTGCCATGCCAACAAGTAGACCACTTGCATTCTTGAAGCAAAGGCTTTTGTTTTTGACAGAAAGTGGTGCAGGGTCATTGGATTTGAGGAGCATGAAAGTCAGAGAATCTGAATGTGAAGGTTTGGACCATTCTGTTGCTCGGTATTATGTTTTTGATGCTACCGAACGGTCTAAAGCATATGGGTTTACATCAGAAGGGGAATTGATTCAAGTATTGTTGTTGGGGGATATAATGAACTTTAAATGCAGGGTCAGATCCAAGAGAAAATTCGACATGGAGGAACCCCTTGCTTTACAATCCATCAAGGGCTACTTGTTTGTTGTTAATGAAGAGAAGGTCTTCGTGTACAATGTTTCATCTCAGCATTATGTTAGGGTTGGGGGACCTCGCCTTCTCTTCTCTGCTGGTCTGGATGAGATCAAATCGTCATTTTTGAACTATCAGTTGACAAATGCTCCCATTGAGAGAAGAAGAGTGATGCCATTAATTGCCAGCGACCGTGAAAAAATCGTTGTTCTTGGCCTCGGGAGTGGGTATGTGGGAATGTATCGCTCTAACCTTCCAATATTTAAAGGAGAATTCAACACAATGCTATGGACAAGTCCTGTGCTGCTCTTCGTACTCTTTCTCTTTGGAGCATGGCAATTCTTTGCCAAGAAGAAGGAAGCGCTTACGTCGTGGGGGCCTGACGATCCTTTTAGCTCCGCATCTGCTACAATTGGAGCTCCAGTAGGGTCATCGGCCTCCGCAGACAGGTCATATGTAGATTCATCTTCAAGAAGTACTGATATGATGGAATTAAGGGCTGGGGGATTGATAGGTCCAACAAGGAGGTATCCTTCTCCCTCGCGATATCCTGGGGGAGCAACCAGTTCCTTCAGGCCAGGTTCTGCAGATGCCAACACTAGACCTTCCTCTATTGATCCGAATTACAGAGCATCATCGGAGCTAACATTCAGGGGTCCAGCTCTGGAATCCACAGGTTTCCCTATAAGAAGGGAGAATCTGTTTGTAAACAATCAAGTTGTGGATGATGTCAATTGAGTTGCAAGATAAATTCCTGTAACTTCCAATTTCTCTGGTGTTGGTATTCTTTTTAGATTTTGTCCTTGAACTGTTCATCTGACATTACAGAGGCCTTTTGAGCTTTCAGTGTCGTCAGTTAGTCTGAAGAAGGTTAATAATGGAAAGAGTTCTTATCCCCGTTTCATTCACTATCTTTCCCAGATTTACTTTTGAGAAAAGTCTCCTTCTCACGATCGTACAAGTCATGCATGCGCGCCTAAATTAATAAATTCAATAATTCTTTTCACGTTCAATTTTTCTAAGATATACAATTTAAATAAAAATATGAATTAAAAAACTTAATAAAAATTATTTGAGAGCAAGAATGAGACTAATTATGTAGCTGGAGTGTTTTTTTTTTTTAGATTTTCTCTTTTAAATATAAAACTAAATGAAAAAATAACATATTTTTTTTAAATACAAACGAGTTAACTCTGAAAAAAAATAAAATGACCATTAAGTTCTATTATATTTTTTTTTAATATCAATAAGTTCATTTTTATAATTGATCTTGTGAAAAAAAAAATCATATTTATAACATCTATATTACCTTATGTTATATTAAAAAAATATATCATTCAATTAATTTCTATTTTCTTTTTTTTTTCTAGTTTACTTCAAATATTATAATTTTATTTAAAAATATTTAGCTTCTTTACATGTAAAATAATTTATTTTTATAATTGTCTTTCTTATATTTTGTAGATTAACCTGGGTTAAATCAAACTATTTAATCCGTGATTTAAATTATAAACTTCATCAAGTTTAATAAAAAAAAATTAATTTATTTATTATTTAATTAAATAAAAAACAACAAATTAAATTATTAAGGGGAAATAAATTTTCTCAATTTAAACTTTATTTTCTTGTTAATGAATCTCTTTATATTCTTTTTTATATAGTAAATATTATTTTTAAATAAAAACTCATCATGATCTTAACAAGAAATTAAAAAAAATATATATTAAAATAATATCTCAACATTTTTATATGTTATAAGAAAAAAAATTAATATGATTAAATATAAAAAATCCATAAAAGAATTCATAAGCAATTTTTTAGTTTTTTATTTTCTAAATATAGCCTTCATGTCATTCATTTTTTATTAATAAAAAACAAATATCTCATTATTTATTTGTCTAGATTTTAACCACCAAAGATTTGACCTGAAAATCAAGGTAGGGTTTTCAAACTTAAAATAACATTTTTAATTTATTTTCATCAGAAACACATAATAAACACCATAGCAACTCCATAGAAAAGAAATCCAAACAAATCAGCAAATCTAATTCTATGTCAACACAGTACAGCAGGTTAAAATTAAAAAAAAAATCAATAATCTGAGTAGAAAAATCTTAAAAGACCAAAAAAAAGTGAAGTCACTGTGGCGCAATGTTTTGAGTGGGGGTGAAGCAGAGACAGGTATACCTCTGGCAAGAAAAGGTACGATGGGAAAAAATAAATTAACATTAACAATAAATGACCAAATTGCTGTAAGTTGTGCTGCTCAATGAATATTGATTATTGACACGATAAACAAGCAGATAAAACTTCCAAAGTATTTTAGCTTCACAAAAATAATGAGAAACCCATGGGAAATTAGCTTTTCTGCTTTTGAGCACATATAAGCTAAGCAATCCATCTTAATCTTGTAACTGGCCATATAAAAAAAAAAAGCAGATCAGACAGGAATAGACAAGCCCTTCTTTGCCATGCTATCGAGGACATCATTCAGTGCTTGACACAATCCAACAATCTGCAAAATATGCAGCAAGCAAGGTATAAGAGCTGCTTCAGAGGGCAATACCAAGTGCATGAAACAAATTGAAAAGCAATCTAGCACTGGTTAAATTCCCATGAAATTTGTAATCATGGCTAGGAATCACCTGTTGATCCCATTGTTGCAGCTCTACAGTGTCATCTTCAAAATGTATGACTGCTTCCACCTGGTGTAGGCAGGTATATTGGATTCAGCAGAGCAAACTTGAATTTGCTAGGAAACAGATATCCAGAAAGAAACATATCGACAGCAAGCCCAAGGCTCCAAAAAGCAAATAAGGTCAACCCCGAGACTAAGTTTAAATTTGAGGTGATGTTAACAATGCAGTTCCAGAAGACCATAAAAAAAGTGCTAAGTAGACAAGTGTCTAACTTAAATGTTGCAACACAAGTTGCCACTAGCAGAGAAAAAGTATGAAATGAATGGGCAAGTCACAATGAAAGCTCAACTATACCGTAATAGGACAAAAATGTTCCCAAGTCCATTGTGGCCCTCAAAATTAAATCTAGTCTGAATATCAAATTCATTATGATGCAATCCAATGAAATCCTTGATAATTGCAAAAGTCTGAAATTTAGAGAGCCAGGATCAGAATTTCATGGTTCATACCTGGTCGATCGATCCCCTCATTCTATCCTCGTAAATCATTCTCGATGCTATCTTCTCTGCCTGAAAAGCAAAAAACAAAAAAAGAATTTAGTTCTCACACAAATATACTGTGAAAGCATATACTGAGGAAAAAACAAGAGCAAAATAAAAAGAGAGAGCCAACACCAGCAGGGACTCAATATTCAAAGCAAGACTCAAAGAAGCAGGTTTCATAAAGCATTGCAGATAAAGAAAAGTAGAACAAGATTAAATAGGCACACTATGCATACTCTTATCATCTGAGACACATCAGACAACGGATGGAGCTAAGCAAATGGAAAACCCATGAAAATGCATACGAAGACTGAATTCCCCATCAGCTTTCAAAACATAACATCAAAGGGGGAGAAGGTGGAAATATTTAAAGAAAACACAGCACACAACTTGATCAGTAGATCTAACTGCATGACAAGATACCTGCACAACTGATTTGATCAGTATACTAAAACATTGATAGAACTCACACTTTAAGAATAAGGGGTAGAACATCAATTACATGAGAACCTTGGCAAATCATGACAAACTGACCTTGTGTGGAGGAATTCCCAGCAAGGTGCCCAACTCTTCAAAGCTACAGAAAAATAAAGTGGAAAACCAAAAAAAAAAAAAATTAGTACAGAAATTACGAGGAACCTGAAGGAAAAGGTAATCCAAGACAATTGCATCTCCAACCTTATATTTGTGTAAAGTTTGCTAGCACTCAAAAGATTGTGCTCAATCATAGCACGATCCAGTACAGTGAAATTGTCTGGTAAAAGTGCTTTCTGTTGAGAAAGCAAAAGGGCACCAATTATAGATCATAACATCAAGTGAATGTGGCATCAATAACAGTTGAAAAGACATTTATAACCTGATGTGCTTTGAGTTCCTCAGAAAATGCATCAATTTCTGGTTTTCTCAAAATTCTCTCTAAATACACCTGGTAAATTCATACAAGGTTTCTGCTAATAAAACTTGAGAGGCATTGAGTGTGAAAAATAGTAAAATTGAAAACAGATACAATGGTGCAGTATGCTGCATGAGTGTGTGTGCGTGTGTGAGAGAGAAAGCACCTTTTGTAATATAGGATAAATTTTTAACTTCGAGCATCGTTCGTCCTGGACCATGTCCATACATCAGTATATCTTCCAGAAGTATAATGCAAATCAATTTCTTTTGAGCATACGCTAAGATTGTTTACCTTGTACAAAGTAGCAAGAACACGTGAACGTTGAGGACCAGCAGCAGCCAAGATAGTACATGTCACAGCAGCAGATAGAGCTTGCTCCAATGCTTCCTCATCAATGGTTCTATGATGAACACAACAGAAGAATGTTAACAACTGTGTATCAGTGCGGTGCCTCAACACACCAACAATTTGTAAATGGGAACTGGAGAGTAGAAGGGCACCATTTTTGTTACAGATGATAAATTTTACACCTGAAAAGTTTGTCACCTGGACAATTCTTGTTGAAGATGAAATTTTATATTTTAAAAGTTGAAGACAATGACAAGAACCATAAAAAACAAACTGATATATTCAAATATGAAATATATTTCAAGCAGTATACTTTCACATGGGGTTGGATAATTCACAGCATAAAATGCCAGGTACAACATTAATTACAGGTCAATAGTCTTCTGAATTAAGTTTCCATACCCAAAATTTATTCAAAGGTAGTTCAGAGAAAATCAAAGCCAATGTGGCATCAAATTTATCCCATTCAATGCTGTTCTATGGGCAAGCACAAGTAGTGCAGAGACAGGAATAGATTCAATGCTTGAATAACATTCTATGAGTCAACAAAACTAGAAAAACAGAGTTGGCTACATTCTTAAGATTCCACAGAGAATCAAAGTAAAAACTAAATGTACCAAACATTCACAATAAATAAAACCTAGTTTTACATACTCATCTTCTATTTGTCTCTTCTCAATTTGAGATATGTCATAGTAACGTAGTGCTGCTTCCAAAAACTTCCTCTTTAAATCCAAAATTCTTGCATAACACACCTGACAACAAGAAATAAGAAGCAAACAATTTAACAAAACAATAAAATTTTCAGCCTTGTATTAAATTACCCTCAGAAACAATAGAACGATCTGAACCTTGTATTGCAAGTTCAACACTTCATGCTGGCTGTTGCTAACCAAAAAAGATGCTTTATTGATGAAAGCTTCTGCATTAACTGCATCATCATCCTGCAAATATAAACAGAAGGAAACATCAATAGCAATTTCAAACTGTTTTATGGCACCTATAAGAGAGATAATTCCCTCAACCTAGCATTGAGCTAAAGTCAGATTTTGGAACTTGAACACTCAGTTTCATCTAGCTCTGGATAAATCTTAAAATCAAAAGAGAAAAAAAAAATCACTTCTCACTCTAATTTTAGAAGAAACTCAAGTGCACATGCAGATAAAAGCAGGTATACCCCAACCCAGAATAATGGCAAGTACAACGCAAAAGTGATCCATCTTGCTGTTTATAACTCTAATAAAGCATCCAGGCCAACAAAAGGTGATAGATGAATGTGTTCATTTTCATCTAAATATCCTACAATCTTGCTTGACAAATGCCTTCGCTTTTAAAAAAAGTACATAAAAGCAAACAATATACCCAGAACCCAGTGAAAAAATGTTGTTTATTAATGAGTTCATCACATATCCTATGCATGCATAAGAAAGTCAAATACCTCGAGATATAAGCGAGCGATTTGGACACACTTTGATAATCTGAATGAATCATCAATAACCCTGATGGAAAAATTATAAACATATACAGATTGTCAGATAGTGGCATTTTAATAACCAGCAGAAATACAACTCCTATGGTTAAATATAAGGAATCTTACTCTCAGACCTCATTCCAGAGTCTAGATCAATGCCACTGAGCATCTGAGCTGCCTTTGACCATTGTTGTTCTGACTCGTATAGTTCAGCAAGTTTCTCTCTAATTATTAACACCTGTGAGTCATACAATTAATCAATTTCATATCATTGAGAAATGGTTTTTATCAAACTCTCATTTTGTAGCTGCAGTGCAGCTCCTTATTTATGTGGAAGCTATAAATGTTTTAATTTTTTTTTGCTGTGACGTTCCTGCAGGCTTATCACCGGCAGTCTCCTCAGGGTCACAAACTCAGCGGTGGCAACAAAACACATGGGTTGCGCTTGTTGCAAGACTTATGCAAAAAAAGTAATAAGAAAATTATGCGATCAATCCATCTTGCTTTCAAGCAATAAAAAACCAATATGAATGAAGCACGTTCTCATAACAACAGCCAAATCTAACCATTGCGGTGTAGAAAGATAAGATTTGAACATAATGATTTATCCACGCACAATGCACACAACTAGCTTACCAAACTCGAATACGCCTGATTTTAATTGAATTAACTAGTTAAAAAAAGTGCTATCAGTAATAATAAGCATTAAGAAACCAGACAGTTCAAAAAGGAAAAACAATGAAACCGTAGCATAAAAATCCAAAATTCCAGAGCACAGCAACGTTGCATAAAAAGAAATCAACTTCACAAAACAATTCAACGATGTAAAAACGAACCTGTTCTTCGAAAGAAACAACCCGAGGCTGAATCTGAGCAAGTGTATAATGGGCAATCTCCTTTTGCGTCTCCGGCTCCAACCTCCCTAACTCATGAGCAAAAGTCTGCAATAGCTGCCTCGACACTACCAACGGTACGTCGTCTGACAACACTACAGGTCGTTTTTCAACCATTAGGAAAAAAAACAGAAAAAAAAACCCATAAATTTAAAGAAAACAAAAGTGAACAAAAACATACTGTGATCGATGAATTTCTTGGCTTGAACAATGTCGTTAGAAGAAATAACAGAGCTGAGAATGTGTTTGTACTGTTCGATCTTTTGCCTCTGATCAGTAATAGTCGAGGCACTGGCGAAGACAATCTCCATGGCTGTCTCTTAATTTTGTTTTCAGTTTTGTTGAAACCCTACGCCCTAATTATTCTTTTTTGGGTTTATCGCCGGCTCCTCCGCTGTACTGTCACGGTTTGTGAGTGTGCAGTAGTAGGAGTCCGGTGTTTTTACATTTTATAGGAGACGGATACTTGTCTGTAGCGTTGTTTTTGCAACAAGTTAAGACTCGGCACGTTATAACTGCTCGATGGCATTTTCATCAATTTCAATTTGACGCGCTGAGGAATTGATACTTAAAATATATTTTTTATTGAAATATATTAAAATAATAATTTTTTATTTTTTATATTTTTTTTATATTATTATATCAAAACAATTTAAAAATGTATTAAAATTTTAATTAAAATAAAAAATAAAAAATATATTTTTTTTTTATAAAAAAAACACAATTTCACACAAACAGCATCAACTCCTACAAATTTATTATGGTAAAATTATAGTAAGGTAACGCCTTTTTTGTTCACCAAATCACAGTAATTGGTCCTTTTACTTTTTTCTCTTCTCTTTTTTTTTTTTTTTTGAGGTTTATCAAATTCTAACCATGAAATTGTTGTAAAAAAATAACTTCAAGTAAATATTATTTAATGTATTTTACATTCATCAATAATATAAATTGTAATTTTTCAAAACATAAGTATAAGAATAACTAAACTATAAGATACTTAGAGTAATTTTTTATTTTTTTAAATTCAAACTTTGAAATTAATATTTGAAGAATTTAAATCTTTTAATACATCAAACATAATATAGAAAATGTTGGAATTTATTTTAATAAAACATGGTTAATAGACATATTTAAGGTCAAGTTTAAAATGAGTTCCACTAACTTTTAGTTTAAAAATTTGCTGAAAATTATTTTCTTACATAAGTTTTCTAACATAGAACATTAAAATGATTAAAATAAATTATTGATGAATGAGACATTGATTTTAAAAGTTCTTTGTTGTCATGTTTGTTATGAAACTCAAAACTTTCTATTTCACTTTTTTTTAAAAAAAAAAAATTGTTTATTTAGGAGGAAGTTGAAAGGTCATAAATAAACCTAAACAAAATGATGTGAGTTTAACCCCTAACACACACTTGACTTGAGCACGAGTCCTGTGTTTAAAATGGTTTGTTTTTTTGCTAACTTAGTTTTTTCTTGAACTTGGATTTATTATAAATTAATTCTTTAGCTCATAAATAATTACTTTTTGACATTCTTTTTTTTTTTATCTAGTCCAACTCATGAATCTGATAAGTTTTCTTCTATAAGAATTTCTTCAAACCTGATCATTTTTTTCAACTCCAAAACATCATATTTAAAGCCAAAATGTTTATTTATAATTTTATGACATGTAATCAAAGATGATAATGGTCAAAATTAATTATTATAATTACCAAAATTAATTCTTTATTAGTCTTGGTTCCAAAATCCATTATAAATATAAGAAGTGAAGGAAGAGTTTTACACATTGTTTTCTAAATTTTACACATTGATGCAAACCTCGTAATTACATAGTCACGTAATCCACAACGATCAAAACAGGTCAGGTAGGAGTGTGACATAATGAAAACATATCACAAGGTACTAATATTATTGGAATAAGAAACCCCCACCTTACGAATATCAATTCGCAAAAGAGAAGTATTAGGAAGATGTCATGAAACCAATTAATCTTTGATAAGTCAATTTAGTTTGTTAGAGAACCAAAAAAATATGAGAATCTCTCACACACAAGCTAAATGTATTCAACATCAATAGTATTATAAAGTCTGAATATTTTATCCTTACAAAGAGTATTTATACTTTTGAAAATAAAAACTCTAATGGATCTACTCTTATAAAAACTATATTGAAGCACCTTTGTCTACTTTGACTTTAGAAGATAAAGAGATATTTTTTGATGACGAGAATGAGCTTGGTTGGAATGTTTAGTTGATGACTTTCCTTACATACCACCACAAGATCAAGATCCTTATTTCTATGATAATAATGGAGATGATGTTTGATTTATGTTTTTTTTGTGTTAAAACATTTTACTTTCATAATATTTTGATATTTTGTTTAAGTTGAATTACTTTAAGTTAAAGATCTATTTAATCTTGACTATTTAGAAATATTTTAAATTTTGAAATTATATTTATTTGACATTGTGTTTGCATTGCATAATTTATAATTAATTTATCTTGAATTTGAATTATGTTTGTTGAAATTTTTGGTTCCACCATAAACTGAACTAAAAATCTTGATTTGACACGAAAAAACCCAAAAATAAAACCAAAGAAAAAAAATATTAAACACAAAAACTCAAAAATTCTTGAACAAAACATATCAAACACCAAAACAATAAATAATACGAAGAACACTTGAAATCGAACCCAGACCAGATTTGGTTATAATAAAGACACATACATGTTGTAAATCATGCAAAGATCAATAATCTAGCATCCAATTACTTGGATTATCACTAAAACGTTACAATTTTGTCAAAATAGGTTTCGATTATAAACTAAAATCCTAGGATTAAAAGTCATTGAAATCATATTATTGATGCAAATAAACACTAGATTATTGGTTAATCATGCATAAGGAAGGGTCTTAGGCAAATATATAAAAAAAGGTCAAAATCATGTAGCTAAGAAAATGTTCTTAAAAAGAACACGAAGAACATATGAATAACATTCAACATGAACCCAACAACGTGGCTCTCAAACCAGACTGGATATGGGCAAACCAAAAGCACATACATGTTGGAAATCATGCAAGGATCAATAATCTAGCATCCATTCACTTCGATTATCAATGAAACATTACGATTTAGCCAAAATAGATTTCGGTTCAAAACCGAAATCGTAGAATTAAAAACCATTTAAACACGTATTGATGTGAATAAACATTAGATTATTGATTAATCATGCATAAGGAATGTGTATGTGCAAAGAAATTGACCAACATTGGTCCAAATCTAGTGGCTTAGGCAATGCTCTTTCTAAGAACACGAAGAACATTGGAACATTGCCTAAGCCTAGGGGGAAAAAAAAACTTAGTCATGCCCAGAAATGACAGCCATTGCCAAGCCTAGAAATGAACATTTTTGGCTTCTAAAGCATGCCTTTTTTTAACCTAACAAGTCATAATATCATACACAAACATGTTTAAATAAAAAAAAACTAATAAAAAACATAAAAACATCAAAATCAAACAAAAGGTACTGGATCTAAAAAAAAATATAAATTTAAAACAGATTATATGTTCACATAACATGAATTCAAAATTGGTTTTCTAAACCTATTTTATGTATAAACAGACTTAGCAAACCTATGGTAAAACACCCTTGCTTTAACAAGCATGACTTAAGTTAAAAAAAAACTAAAACAATATTATATATCAAAAACAAACTTAAACAACAACTTTAATGTATCAAAAAAAGACTTCAAAATAAACATCATCAAATAAAAACACAACAATAAAGAGGTGAATACAACATTACTTGTTGAGCATTCAAACATGTTTTCTATGCTTATAAACATAAATATAAAACAAAAATAAATAATAAAAAAATCAAAAGTTGGCCACAAAGGACCTACTTTTAGATAAGAAAAGTATACTTAGAACAACTATTCTCTCTTTGTTTTTTTTTTTTGGAAATTTTTGCCTCTCATAAACTTGCAAAGCTAAGAAATCTTTTATTCTTACTCAATTTGAAGTTTTATAGCTCTACATTTATTAGTTTGAAGTTGTCAACTCGATCAGTTAAAACTGTAAAAAACAAAAGTCAATCGACCAAATGACGGGTCACTCACATTTTTTTCTTTAAGTCTAAATGACGCGTCATTTAGGGGTTTTTATTTGAGATTGGTAAATTTTAATTGAGGCCCTATTCTTTCAATTTTTTTTTATTGCACCCATAATTGCTTTCAAACTTTTAATTTCATGTAATTTCACCCCTTGCCAAACTCAATTATCATCCCCTAAGTTGTTGCTTTTTCCATTTTGGTCCTTGGTTCTGAATTTGTGCATTTAAACCCATTAATTGATCAACAAACTTCTAATTTTTTCAATTTAGCCCGTAATTTGGTCAATTTCAAACCCTATATTCACACGCATTTTCCAGTTTAATCATTGGTTTTAGATCAATTAGGTCTCTAATTTTCCATCAAACTTCAATATTTATGCAATGAAGCCCCTGATTTGACCAAATTAACTCCTAAAAATTACAATTTGACCCCTAGACTTTAATTTATTTCAATTAAAGCCTAAATTGACTTTAAAAATCAATTTTTCTTGCAATTAAACCCTCAATAAATTCAAATAAACCTTTTAAAAAAATCTAATTGAGTCCTTAAACATCCAAATTTGAATTTTTCTCCTCAAATTGAATTTTCTTTACTAATAAGGTCTTCGTTAGTTGAAAATACATTGTCAAATTTTTTAATCTTGTATATTTGATCTTCATCAACCAATTTCGGCAATTTCCTGGGCGTTATGATATACTCTTCTTATATATATATATATATTATTTTCTTCCAACTTTTGTCAATTATTTTGTATTTTGTATTTTCTCTTTTTTTTTAATTTTTTTTTATGTGGGACCCTAAAATGGGTAACAACAATTATTGCTATATTTTTTTTTATAAATAGTAAATTCTTTGCCTTCCTCCAACATAATTGAATTTTTTTAAGATAGTTAAGTTGAGAACTTAAGTTTTACTTGTAGTTAAACTTTGAATGCTACAAAATTATCCTGAATGAAAGTTCAATCTTTTTACTTATTTCAGTAGCATGGTCATAATTTAAGCATTTATATCTGGAAAATAAACCAATTGTTAATTTTGATTTTAAAAGAGAGGAGGAAGAAGAAAGAAATAAAGAAATTGAAACTGATTTTGGCCTATAAAAATAGACATGCAAAATAGTTATTGGAGTAAAAAGCGAGAACAATATATTAAAGAGAAAAAAAGAATTGAGAGGGTTTTTAACCTTCTGAATGGAAGGTTTGAAACCCTATGGACATAAATTATTTAATTTATGTGTAAGCTGAGGTTGAACCAATATTGAATATTTATGAAAAACTTTAAATAATGGTTAGATATGATTAGGGTTTTGGGATTGCTGAAATTATAGGTTTTGTAGAGAGATGGGAGAGGGTGGGTTCATTCTCCTCTTTTTGTTGGTTTGTCTTTGTCATAGCTTATTTACTTAGCAAGACTTATAAAATCATTAACTTTCTGTTAAATTATTGAACATGAGTTGAGAGAAACTTTGGGTATTAGGAGATCATGTATCATGCATTCCCTTCCTTAATTGGGCTTATCAATTATTACAATTTCTTATAGACAACGTTACATCAAATGTGGGCTTTGTGTTTTATAATTGCACTTGTTTACTTTTTTTTTATTAGGATTTCCTTTTAATGCTATATATATATATATATATATATATATTTATATGTGTGTGTGTGTGTGTGTGTGTGTGTGTGTGTGTGTACTTTTTTATAAGAAGGAGTGGATTGCCATGATCAAATTCATCAAGGTCTTGTTATGCATTATATGATGATATTTAACACACCGATGATTATTATATTAGCGGCCTTGTTTGTCTACACAAATAATAGAAAAATAAGCCAAATTTTGATATTAGTTCAAACAATTAGTCTTATTTTACTAAGAAAAAATGTGTTAAATCACATTATTAGGGATCATGATAGGAGTTGGCTAATTGTGCAAATTGATGAGGGGAGAAGCAATTGTGAAACATGATTTTATATATATATATATATATATAATCTCATTTATATGTATTTTTATTTTAAAGCTAATGTTGAATATTATTATTTGAGATATTTGTTAATGTATTTGATATTATTTTTTGAATTTTAATGAGATATATAAAATGTTAAATGATAATAAAGTTGAAGCATGTTAATTTAGACTTGGAATATTTAAAAAACTTGCAAATAAATGAAAAGGTTTATGAATAATGTCTCACTGCAAAATATTGCAAGAACATAAATATAAGGTTGAATGAGAAAAATACCAAACTACATCAGACATGTTAATTGTAGTGAATATGGTTGGAATTATGATAAAAAATATATGAAAGTGGATAACAAAAGCGTTTTGAAAAAAATTAATTTTTTTTATTTTTTAATTTACTTCAAATTAATATATTTTTAGTGTTTTTAAACTATTTTGATGTGCTGATGTCAAAAATAATTTTTTTAAAATAAAAAAAATATTATTTTAATGTATTTCAATACAAAATGTTAAAAAAAAACAATTATAACTACACTTTCAATCATATATTTTATTGAGAAGGTTGTTGAACAGTGAGTTGTGCTGCAGTGATGGTTAGAAGTGGTGGGGCAGCTGGTGGCAAGGCTGCTGAGAGATGGGTGAGCAGTATGGCGTGGCTGGTCGGAGAGAGTAAAGGAGGATTGGTGATTGGTGATGAATGGAAGCTGTCGCTGGAGAAAAAGGAGTAGATCGTGATTTTTTTTTGTTTTTTAGTAACACACATAAGGAAACTTTGAACATTATATCAATTATAATAATATATAATATTTTAATTTTTTTTATTAATTGAGTTTATAATTTCTTGATTTATATATAAAATGTAATCAATTATATAAACAATAAAAAGATATAAGATATAATTTTTTAAATATTAAAAAAATGTTACCACACTTATAATTTTATATCCTTTTCTTTTCTTTTCTGTTTTCAAAAACAAAGGGCTGAAAAGAAACAAATATATATATTTACTGCACAAGCGTATTTAGTATTATGATATATTATATTCTTAAAAAATATTTTTATTTTAAAATATATTAAAATATTTTCTAAATATTTTCACGTCACAATAATAAAAAAAAACCAATTTGTATATTTTTAAAATATATTCAAAAACAAAAATTACCACATTCATACATTCTGTCGTTTAGAGACAAAACGGGAAGAGAGTGGCACGAGTAAAGTCAGGAGTGGAAATATCAATTTCCTCTCATATAATAACAAGTTCATCACTCTTCTCCACTCTCAAAACGCGATCCTCTCACTCAGGTGATATTTGCTCCTCTTTCCTAAACCTGAAAAAAAAAAAGAAAACAAAATCGAGAGATCTTTCTAAATTTCAAGCACCGCACCGATATAAACGTATCAATATGGATAACACAGGTTCGTTCCTCCCGCACTCATTTCTTCTGAATCCACTCTGAACCGTTTCATTTATCGCTGTTAATTTTCCGATTCCGATTTTACTGTTTCTTAATAATTCAATTCTTCTTGATTGAATTTGTTAATCATGGTTGCATCAGCTGTTATTAATTTTATTTTGAGCTATTTTTTTTATGGTCCTATTTTTTGTTTTAGATATTTCTGAACTTAATTAATTAGGAATTTTTGACACACTTAGGAGCGAATCCTCAAGGCATAGTAGTTCCGCCAGTTGAAGGTGTTGCTGGAGGAGGAACAGCTTATGGATGGAATGATGGCGGTGGCGTACATTTTTCAAATTCCTCACCCAGAGGATCAATCGATCCCTCTGAGGTTTTAACTTCAGATTTAGTGCATGTTTGGTGCTTGCCTAGCACTGCAAATGTTGGACCGCAAGAGATTCCCAGTAGACATTTGGAGCCTGTAAGTTTTATTTAATCTGCATTTGTAATGCGTGTCTGGTGTTCGTCTTGTTGAGAGGATATGCTGTTTATATGTGGAATTTGTTTAGCCTCACCATTGGACTTGGCTGATTGCTCACTTAGTGCAAACTAGAGATGATTATGTGTGGATAATAAAAATTTTCGGTTGTCTTAATGTGGCTAATAGTTGTATGCTTTGCGATGCCTACTTGATATTTTAAATGTCTCAGATTGTAGGATTTATTAATAAATGCTGGTAGGTTTAGATTTTGGCTTACACTGAAAATTTTTTAATGGAATTGTCTGCGACCTTGATGTTTTGTGGTATGTTTGTTTTGGGAATCAAAAGTAAGTGATTTCTTTTCGGTGTTATAGTACTCTGTCTTCTAATATTAATTTTACCTTGAAGATAAATCTTCTGGCAGCTAGAAATGAGAGAGAAAGTGTTCAAATTGCTTTACGCCCGAAAGCTACTTGGGGTGGTTCTGGCAGTGCAGGGGTTGTGCAGGTTCAGTGTAGTGACTTAACCTCCACATCTGGTGATCGGTGAACTACTCAGAGCAATATAGTTCTTTTTGTAGCTTGATGATCTACTACTCTACTAGTTCTTGGTTTTTCTGATATTGACTGTGAACAGGTTGGTCGTTGGACAATCCATAACATTGCGGAGAGTGGTTTCTATATTAGGTGTCCCAGATGCTCTTGTGCCTCTAGATCTTCCAGTTAGTCAAATAAACCTAGCTCCTGGGTATTGCCTTCATCATTGATTGTGTGTTATTCATTTAATGCAGCGTGAAGAAATTCCAAGTGATTTCTTGCAATGAAATTGAGGTGGTTTTGTTGTTTTCCCTTTGCTGCAGAGAAACAACTGCACTTTGGGTTTCCATTGATGTTCCAAGTGCACAGCCACAGGGTCAATACGAAGGGGAGTTCTTCATCACCGCTATAAAAGCAGAGGCAGAGTAATACATATCTGTTTTGATTTAATCAATGATAGCCATATGCTCCTTGTTTAATGCATAAAGTTTCTGTGCTGAAATTATTGCTGTCGAGTTTTAAATAAGCTCAGTACTTTCCCATGTATGACTCCTGTTATTTAATGCTAGTAAATATGGACATCAAGTTACTTATTATAGTTGATTGAGTCCACCACAGATCTCCATCACAGCGCTTGGGAAAAGCTGACAGGCATCAGCTGTACTCGGAACTTAGGAACTGTCTTGACATCATGGAGCCCGTTGAAGGAAAACCATTGGATGAAGTGGTAAATATTTGAATCAATCATCATCGTCATTTTCTTAACCCTGTGATTACAAGCAATTCATATCAGCAATTGTTTTTCAGGTAGAAAGAGCCAAATCTGTGACTACATCTTTAAGAAGGGTTCTTCTATCTCCAGTATTTTCTGAGTTCTCTACAGATAATGGACCAGTTGATATGATGGATGAAGATGCTATTTCAAACCTAACAGTTCGTGTCAAGCTAAACTTGACTGTTTGGGACTTCGTACTTCCAGCAACTCCTTCACTTCCTGCTGTATTTGGTGTATCCTTATCTTCTTGAACCTTAAAATTACCAAATTTGAAATTGGTGATACTCTCTGAATTTATTGTTGTGAGGTTGGCCTTCACAAATTCCAATATTTATAGAAGTCAAAATTGCCATTCTCTGAATGTTTATCTGAGTTTCCTCTTGATATAAGCTGTAAATTTTCTGTAATGATGTAATTATTACAAGTCTTCCTAGTAGAAGTGCAACATGGTGGAGCTCAAAACAAACAGGGGCACAGGTCAGCCATGTGTAAGACTTAATTCTAGCAAACCTGAATTGAACTGTGCTGAACATAACCAAAGTCAAAGCCCAAGCTCATTTGTAGGTGACGAGTGATATGCCTTCTTTCATAAACAAGGACAATTACCTTTTAATATATATGAGAAATGATAATGATCGTATGCTTATATTTTATCACATGAGAATGGGATAACAGAAGAAGCAATTTGCAAATGCTATTGCTGCTCACATACTTAGGCATTACCAACAGAACTTCATGGTAGATGATGGCATAATAAGTATCAATTTCTTGGTCATCTTGTCTCTTTGAAATTCAATTTTTGTATGCTGCTAAAAAGATGTGATAACTTTCAGTGTTGAATTCCTTACCTTATTTAGATATCTGATACTGTAATTGAGGATCGTTTTGGTGTTGAACATGGAAGTGATGAATGGTATGAGGCTCTGGATCAACATTTCAAGTGGCTTCTTCATTATAGAATCAGTCCATATTTTTGCAGGTGGGGTGGCAACATGCGTGTTTTGACATACACTTGTCCATGGCCAGGTAACTTGGTTGAGAAAAATGAAGATAAGCATGTACTTATTCAACATTTTGCAAATGCTAATAGCTCTCTCTCTCTCTCTCTCTCTTTTATGTTACAGCTGACCATCCTAAATCAGATGAGTATTTTTCAGACCCAAGATTAGCAGCATATGCAGTACCATATAGTCAAGCAGTCCCTGGGTATAGAATCAGTTGTCCCTCCTCGCCTCTGTCTAGTAGTTTGATGTAAAAACTAATGAGCTTCCATATAATTTTAATCTGAAACTGTAACAGTGCAGCACAGGACTACTTGCAGAAAGAAATTGACATCTTGAGGACAAAGTCTCACTGGAAGAAAGCCTATTTTTACTTGTGGGATGAGGTATCAACACTAATCCATTTGGGGATAGATTGCGTGTATGCATCCCATGTCATTGGGTAGTGCCCTTGATTCTACCTTCATCGGTCTATTCTCCTTTTCGTTTCTCATAATTTGTTTACTTGAAAATTGAGAAGGCGGAAAAAAGAGAGTAATTTCAGAGTGTTGTAGCATTTCATGATTATAAGACTTGCTTACATATCAAGATGATATGATGTCTCCATTTTATCTCCTCTGCATGTGCTCTAAACTCTTTCAATTTGGGATGACAAATTACCAAAACTAGTGCCTTTCAAAACCATTTCTGCTCTCTATCTCTACACTTTTGAGAAGCAAAATAGTAAATGTATTATCTTTCAGTGTGGTGTCTTTGGCATTATCATTAGACACTTTAAAAATAATAACTGCTCAATTTGTATAATGCCTTTTGATTTATAACCAATTTCTTAGGTTTCATGCAACATGTCTCCTTCATAACTAATGTGATTCCCATACATCATGGCAGCCTTTGAATTTGGAACAATATGATATGGTCCGCAGCATGGCCAGTAAGATCCATACTTATGCTCCTGACGCACGTGTGTTAACTACGTACTATTGTGGTATGAATTCACTAATTGCTCTCTCTGATATGCTGATAATTAGTTTATGTTCCAATTTCTTCTTGCTGAATGATTTGTTGGGCTGAAACTATAGCTTGACCATTAATTCAGCCATTAGTTGATTATGGTTATGTTTTCACATGTTGCTTTCTTTTCATCAAGGACCAAGCGATGCACCCCTTGGGCCTACTCCTTTTGAGGCTTTTGTGAAAGTGCCAAAGTTTCTGCGCCCACATACTCAAATTTATTGTACAAGGTATTGGGGTTGGTTACTTCCTTGCATGCAAGTTACATATTTTTGTATGCGTGCATACCGCTTATGTTTGTGATTTCGCACACATGCATGCCATTTTTATACTTGTGTTGTTAGTTGGGCATCGGTGCTTTTATATTATTAATGTGGTTTATATGCCCCCACCAATATGGCTCTGTATTTCAGGAATGTACCGCACCTCCATTGCACCATCCAACAGGGAAGTTGCATCAGATTTGGAATCATATGACCATATTCAGTTTTTATGGAATTGTTTTTTGTCTGAGTCAATGCATAGTTTTTCAATAGCAAGCGACCCTCTTTGCTGTCCATATGGTTTCAAATAAGCTTATCAGTGGGATATGGCCTGCTGTAGCTATTTAGATCTAAGAACCAGATAATTTTGCTCCATTTTTTGGAGGGAACTCCAGTTAAGAGTGAGATTTGGAAATATTTTGACTGTTCTTGTTATGGTGCTTGAACTGAACTTGGATGGGCCTTGCTGTGCATGACTTGGTATGTACTACCAAATGTACTGCATAGGTATTTACTAGCTCAGTGATATAATCATTAACCGTGGCAAAGAAGAGAAGCTGTTTTTTATAAATTGATTAGCAGACTTATCTGATATTTCTTGATATGTTGATGAATGTACCTCATATGTTGTGTGCCTAAGGCTACAACTTGAACTTCTTATCTCACTACTTTATTGGTTGGCAGTTATCTTGAACTGACTTTCAATTAGATGCATAAGGTTATTTGGGACATGTTTGTACTATATTTCATATAGCTAAGATCTTCTAATGTTCTAAAGGATGTAATTTATTTATTATCAGAAAAAAGGAGGAAGAGGTGTAGTTTACTTTTCAATTTTCTCTGCAGTGAGTGGGTGCTTGGTGATCGAGAGGATCTGGCCAAGGAAATTGTCTCTGAATTGCAGCCAGAGAATGGTGAGGTAATAACCAGTGCCGTGCTTTCCTTCTAAAGGACAAAAAAAAGCTATACTAAAAATATGATGGTCCTTATTCTGATCCTGTGACGATGAACTGATATCTGTATTTGAGAACTAAACAACTTTATTAACATTCTTGTTATCGTTATTTTTTTCATCGAGTTTTAATTTAATATTGTTCTCAGTGTAAATTATTTATGAAGGAATTGAATTTGACCTGGGCATGCTAAATAATACCTGTTTAATTAAAAAAGCGTGCATATCCATAGTTTTCTAACGAGCTTTGTAACTGTGGCTGGTGAATGGTTCTTTTGTTCTTGCTGTCATATAAAGGGAAGTAGACAGATTGTAGTATTTTCAGCTGGTTAATAGGACCACTGGTTACAAATCTCTGCTAGTATACGAAGCAAAAAATAGCTTCAATCTGACACTATGATGTATTCTAATTGGTAATTGGATGTTATTCAGTACTGCTTAAGTTTTTTGGTCACCATTTTTATACAAAAGCAACCATGCTAGGCTATAAAGTTTTAATCTCTGGGGCTCTAATTTTTATTTTGATGGGTATAGTTTTGTGATTTATTTCATTGTTCTTTCTGGGACAGTAACATGCTTTAGAACTTGAATGTGTAGTACTTGCTTTTAGTGCCATGTATAGTTATTCTGAAGCAAAGCCTGCTTATTCCTTCTGCAGGAATGGTGGACATATGTGTGTTTGGGACCCTCTGATCCTCATCCTAATTGGCACATTGGGATGCGTGGTACTCAACACCGTGCTGTGTTCTGGCGTGTGTGGAAAGAAGGCGCAACAGGTTTTCTGTACTGGGGTGCCAACTGCTATGAGAAGGCTACAGTTCCTAGCGCAGAGGTATTTTCATTGCATCTCATTCATTCATAGAATAGAACGACAGTTGTAAATTTCTGCTTTCCTATTCTTTTTCTCTGACTTTGAAATGTTTGCCTTTGAGCAGATTAGGGCGTGACATTCTGCCAGTTATAAATCCTTACTTTCTTTTTTCTTTTTCTCTGACAATGAAATGTTTGCCTGCAAGCAGATAAGCTTCAGGCGTGGTCTACCTCCAGGTGATGGAGTTTTATACTATCCAGGCGAGGTGTTCTCATCCTCCCACCAGCCAGTTGCATCTGTTAGACTAGAGCGCATACTAAGTGGCTTGCAGGTAAGAGATATTTAAGTGACCGTTCATTTGTTTGGGTTCAGATCAGAGCACGGTTTGCTGCTATGAGAGTTCCTAACAAGATCCCAAGGATTTTATTTTCAAAATAAAATCTTTTCAAGTTGTTTTTTTTTTTTAAAAAAAATTGAAAGTAATCTCATCTCATGCTTAGGATCAATATATTTTACTTGTTACCTGAATATTTCTTTTAAGATTCTCTATGCTAAAGTTGGAATCTTGATACTTGTGTCATGGCTGTAGTGATTGAAAATTATCAATGCTTGACTCTCTCTCCCTCTCTCTCGCGCGCCCGCGCACACATTTGAGAAAGATAAAAGTTGTGCATGGATAGTGCTGGGTTTTTCTCTAATACATGTTTCTGGTTTTGATGATCTTTCACCTTTTATTCTATCAGGACTTAGAGTACCTGCAACTCTATACTTCAAGATATGGAAGGGGTGAAGGGCTAGCTCTTCTGGAAAAGACAGGCATGTATCTAGGTCCTGAACGTTATACTTTAGAGCACACGCCAATCGATGTCATGCGGGGTGAGATCTTCAATACGTGCCGATCATGAATAGATGGTTGTGTTCTCATTGAGTTTATTGTTTTTGTAATTATCCATAGAAACTTTTTGTATGGTAAAAGATGAAATGGTTTGTGCAATTGCATAAACTCTTTCCACTTTCAACGCATAGTTACATGCAGTGCTTTACTGGTGGTGCCGAGGCAAAAGTAATTCTGGACGATAATATGATGGTATATTCGAAGAACCGTTGCATCTTATTGCTCTATGATTCTCCCGGCATGACGTGCACCTGCCATTGCCCTTCCAGGAGTCATATTCCTTCGGAATTGCCTCTTGTTGTATTGTTCTTTCTCTCACCTGCTTGAAACTATAGAATTGAAACCATCAGCAGTCATATGCTAGGCGTAGTTGCATCCTCGATCTTCAATGTGCAATCCATGCTTTCATCTTTATGCATCAAAAGCTTTTTCTTCCAGGGTTGAGGTCTTTTTGATACGAGGTTCAAAAAGAAACTTCCGATGTTGTGCCCGATTAAGACCTAAAAGCTCCATTCCTCAGTTGGAAATTATCAAAGTTACAAGAGCCGCATAAATTAGTTTTCTGCCGCTGCTTTACTAGCCAGTTGTTCAGATTTTAATAATTCCCGGTGCGTTTTACTTGGTTAAGCGGTTGGGATGAAGTCTGACACGATCAAGGAAAAAAGTTGACTCAATCATATACACAAAACAAAAAAAGGTTACAGCCATCCTCTACTTCCCCAATTGCGTAAGCAACGGCAGTGAAAATGGGTTCTTCCTTCTGAAAAACTGTGCTGTTAGGGGTCGCAGGTTATTTGAGAATGTGCAAGTGCTATTGGAATTAATCATTTAAATTGCTCTTGTATGTTAACAGGGAAAACGTTGACTCCATTCAGCTCTTGGTCAACTCCTTAAGAACATGTACTCTCCTGTATAGTATTAGTAGAGCAATTGACCTGGGCAATCGAAGATAGTATCTGACCCCGCAATGTACTGTATCAGAATAGCAACTAGGGCTCTTGTAGACGAAGCCCCTCTGTAGAAGGAGAAAAGGTATGGAAAGGAGTGTTGTAACCATCAAGATTGAAGGTGCGCTTACTGGAATCGGAAAAGCAACCTGAAGATAATCAAATTGGCGATCATTACTTTGTGGACCTGGCACTCATTTCTCCTTTTTGACACCATTATACTTCTTTCGTGGGAAGATGGTAATGGTTATTTTTCAAAGTGTTTTGTTTGGAAATATGTTGAAATAATTTTTTTTTATTTTAAAAAATTATTTAGACATTAGCATATAAAACGATCTGAAAATAAATAAAAAAATTAATTTTTTTTAAGAATATTTTTAAATCATAAAAACAAGTTTTGTTTGAGCTTTTATCGTTAACTCGTAGCTGCACATTTTTCCAGCACTTTCTGCTTGGTCCATCATGAGGTATTAGAAATGTGTATTATGGGCATTCAGTTTCGTTCGGCAATGAAACTTGTCGAGAGTGGATTGCTTTAAAATTGAGTTAGTAAAAGGTTTGTTGTCTAATTTATCCCACTTGTTCTCTAATTCTTTTACTGATTTTGAACGGATAGGTCCAGGATTTACATCCTTAGTCATCATTCCCGAAACACAAGGCACGAGGCATGAGGCAAAGGGTAAAAGAAAGTACACTTGTCAAGAGTGACTCATAAACCTAACGGGTCATAATGCATACAAAGTTTTTGCGCAAATTACATCTCTTAGCTATACACATCATTAGAACAATAATGAAATTTTTTTGTACTACAAAAAAAAATAGAACAATAATGAAATTAAAAATAAAAAAATAAAGAAAGAATTCAAAAAAATCAGTCATTAAAATAAACTCATCGTCAAGTAACGAGATTAAAAAAACTTTATACATTTTTTTTTTGTTTACATTGCAGATCAGGTTAAATTTTTTATAGACATAAGAAAATATTCAGGTGTTGTTAATGTGTTTTTTAGTAGAAAAAAAAATAAAACTATATATAGGAATTGATGTGACCTAGTTAATTTGACAGATCTAAAGACAACCCGAATAATCAAGAAAAACGTAATTTAAATATAAAAAAAACCAGGCAACATCTTTTTTCAAGTATTAAAACGACAACATATTAAATCGACCCAGATCAACTTGGGTTAACCTACCAAATTTGCTACTCAGGTCATGAGACCCTAATAACCCTACAGAAAGCAAATTAAAAAAAATATATTAAATTCAATCCCCAATCAACCTAATGTTGAAAAATAAAATTGAAAACTAAATTCAATTAAAAGAAAGAGCTCATTCGACCTAGATTAACCTTTCAAACTTGGATCATAAGAACGTGGTAACCCCCATAAAAAGTACATTGAAACAAATTATAAATCTCAGTTCACAATCAACCTAACCTAATGTTGAAAGATGAAATTACAAAAAAAATAAAAATAAAGAGACACAAAAAACCACCCAAGTTAACAAAACAAACTCATGACCTAAGTGATAAGACTAGAAAACCTCATAGAATGCACATTAAAATAAATTATAAAGCATAATTCTCAGTCAACCTAATATTGAAGGATGAGATTGAAAAAAAAAACCACTTCAAAAAAGAAAAAAAAAAACCAAGTCAATCGGCTTAACCCGCGTCTCAAGTTATAAGACTGTGATTACCCCATAGTAAGCAAATAAAAAATAAATTATGAAGCTCAATTCTCAATCAACTCAATGTTAAAGTATTCAATTGAAAATAAAATCAAATAAAAAAAGACAAATAATGACTCAAGTCAACCCGAATTAAACTAACAAACTTGAATAAGGAGATCAGGATAACTCCATAGAAAGCAAATTGAAACAAATTATGAAGTTTAATACCTAGTAAACCTAATATTGAAGGATGAAATTGAAAGAGAAAAACAAGCTGAACACTAAAAAATAAACAATTCTCAATTTGTATTTTTATTTTTTAGGACTAAAGTGCATGATACCTTAACATTTCATTGGTTACTGCTATAGTGAAATGCCAAGGGGTTTTAATATATTACTAGATAATTGTTTATGCTACATTGTGGGTTGGATTGAATTTTTTCTGAACATAAAAAAATATC
Organism: Populus trichocarpa; assembly: GCF_000002775.5. Classification (NCBI taxonomy): domain Eukaryota; kingdom Viridiplantae; phylum Streptophyta; class Magnoliopsida; order Malpighiales; family Salicaceae; genus Populus; species Populus trichocarpa. The sequence goes on along the minus strand of NC_037298.2, from coordinate 14,051,466 downwards.
TAGGTGTTGTTAATGAGTTTTTTAGTAGAAAAGAAATTAAAACTATATAATGATTGAATTGATATGACATAGTCAACTTGGCAGGTTCAAAGACAACTCGGATGACCAAGAAAAATATAGATCGACTCGGATCAATTCGGGTTAACTTGTCAAATCTGCTGCCTAGGTCATGAGACCCTAATAACCCTATAGAAAGCAAATTAAAAAAATAATTATTAAACTTAATTTTCAATCAACCAAATATTGAAGAATAAAATTGAAAACTAAATTCAACTAAAAAAACAAGTTGAGTCGACTCACGTTAACCTTCCAAACTTAGATCATGAGATCGGGATAACTCCATAAAAAGCACATCAAAACAAATTATGAAACTCAATTCACAATCAACATAATTTTGAAGGATGAAATTTAAAAAAATAATACACAAAAAACCACCCAAGTCAATAAAACAAACTCATGACTCGGGTGATAAAACCAGAAACCTCATAAAATGCACACTGAAACAAATTATGAAGTCTAATTCGCAGTCAAACTAATATTGAAGGATGAGATTGAAAATAAATAATAAAAAAAACTCAAGTTAACTAGCTTAACCCGTGACCCGAATTATAAGACTATGATAACACCATATAATTGTCGGTGTTATGTTATGAGTTGGGTTAAATTTTTTCTAGACATCAAAATATTTAGGTGTTGTTAATGTGATTTTTAGTAGAAAAAAATAAAATTATATAGGGATTAACTTGATGTGACCTAATCAACTTGACAGATCTAAAGATAACCCAGATGACCAAGAAAAATATAGTTTAACTCAAAAAAATTAAGACATCTTTTTTTAAGTATTGAAATAATAACATATTAAATCAACTTAGATCAACTCGGATTAACCTACCAAATATGCTACCCAGATCATAAGACTCTGATAATCCTATATATATATATATATATATATATATATTAAACTCAATTATCAATCAATCTAATATTGAAAAATAGAATTAAAAACTAAATTAAATTTAAAAAAAGTTGTGTCGACCTAGGTTAACCTTTCAAACCTCGGTCATGAGACCGAGATAACCCCAGAAAAAGTACATTGAAACAAATTATGAAGTTCAATTCACAATCAATCCAATTTTAAAGGATAAAACTTTTTTTTTAAAAAAAGACACAAAAAACCACCCAAGTCAACAAAACAAACTTGTAACCCGGGTGATGAGACTAGAAAAACCTCATAGAACGCACATTAAAATAAATTATAAAGCCTAATTTTTAGTCAACCTAGTATTGAGAAAAATCAACTAAAAAAGGAGGAAAAAAACTCAAGTCAACCAGATTAACACATGACCGGAGTTATAAGATTATGATAACCTCATAGAATTGTCTGAGCTACATTGCGAATCGAGTTTAATTTTTTCTTGATATAAAAAAATATTTAGATGTTGTTAACGTATTTTTAGTAGAAAAATAAATTAAAACTATATAGGAATTAACTTGATGTGACCTAGTCGACTTGATAGGTCCGAAAATAACCCGGATGACCGAGAAAAATGTAGTTTAACCTTAAAAAATCAAGACGACATCTTTTTTTAAGTATTGAAACGACAACTTATTAGATCGACTCAAATCAACTCGGGTTAACCCGTCAAATCTACTACCCAGGTCATGAGACTCTGATAACCCTATAGAAAACAAATTAAAAAAATACATTATTAAACTCAATTCTCAATCAGTCCAATATTGAAAAATAAAATTGAAAACTAAATTCAACTAAAAAATAGTCAACTCGAGTTTAGCTTCCAAACCTAGGTCATGAAACCAGAATAACCCCATAAAAAACACATCGAAATAAATTATAAAGCTCAATTCACAATTAACCTAATTTTAAAGGATGAAATTAAAAAGAAAAACACAAAAAAAACCACATAAGTCAACAAAACAAACTTGTGACTTGGTGATAAGACCAGAAAACCTCATAAAACGCATACTGAAACAAATTATGAAGCGTAATTCTCAGACAACCTAATATTGAAGAATAAAATTGAAAAAAAATCAACTAAAAAAAGGATAAAAAAACACAAGTCAACTGGCTTAACCCGTGACCTGGGTTATAAGACCATGATAACCCCATAAATTTGTCTGCACTACGTTGCTGGTTGGGTTAATTTTTTTCTAGACATAAAAAAATATTCAGTTAATTTGTTTTTTATTTGGAAAAAAAATTAAAACCATATAGGGATTAACTTGATGTGACCTAGTCGATTTGGCAGGTATAAGACAACTCAAATGACCGAGGAAAATGTAGTTTAACTCAAAAAAATCAAGAAGACATCTTTTTTAAGTATTGAAACGACAATATATTAGATTGATTCAAGTTAACTTGTCAAATCTGCTACCCAGATCATGAAATCCTTATAACCCCATAGAAAGTTTTTTTTATTAAATTCAATTCTTAATCCACTCAATATTGAAAAATGAAATTGAAAACTAAATTCAATTGAAAAATGAGCCGAGTTGACTTAAGTTAACATTTCAAACCTGGGTTATGAGACTGAGATAACCCTATAAAAAACATATCAAAACAAATTATAAAACTTAATTCACAATCAACTTAATTTTGAATGATGAAATTACAAAAAACGAAAAACAAAGGCGCAAAAAAACCACCCAAGTCAACAAAACAAACTTGTAATCTAGGTGATGATACCAAAAAAACCTCATTGAATGCACATTGCAACAAATTATAAAGTCTAAACCTCATAGAACGCACACTGAAACAAATTATAAAATGTAATTCTCAGCCAATTTAACATTGAAGGATGAGATTAAAAAAGAAACCAACAAAAAAAAAAAAACAAAACCCAAGTCAACCGGCTTAACCTGTGACCTGGGTTATAAGACTGTGATAACACTATAAAAAATAAATTATGAAACTTAATTCTCAATCAACCCAATGAAGGATTAAATTAAAAATAAAATCAAATAAAAAAGGACAAAAACAATGACTCAAGTCAACCCGGATTAACCTGTCAAAGCTGAGTAAGGAGATTGAGATAACTCCATAGAAAGTTAATCGAGATAAATTATAAAGTCTAATCTTAGTAAATCTAATGTTGGGTAATGAAATTAAAAAAAAAAACATTGAACTCTAAAAATAGTTCTCAATTTTTTTGTTTTTTAAAAGTATTTTTTATTTAAAAATATATTAAAATAATTTTTTTTAATTTTTAATATTAATATATCAAAACTATAAAAAAAAATTACTAAAAAAATTAATTTGATGTTATTTTAAATTAAACGTACTTATAAATATACCCAACACACTCTCAAAACGCTCACGTAGACTAGAGTTTGGACTTTGGACGAGTAACTGATTGATGAAGTTCGCAATGGCCACAGCACGAAAAACAGTGAACAGGCAGACATGGGATCAGTGCTCTGCTATGAATAGCTGAGTAGGTGCCTGTAAGCACTGGAGGACTTAAAGGACCATTTGTCATTAGCTAAGAGTACTGTCACGTACTGCCTACAAATAATGACAATCGAGCCTACTCTTTCCTTTATCCAAAAATGCCCCTGAAATTAAACCTTTCTCCTGTTTTTGCCACTGTCTTGTTTTCTCTGCAACTCTTTGCTTGCAAACAAAGGTAGGTTAATTTTCCTATAAACGATGTGCTCAATCAATCAAACATTTGTTCTTTACTTAGGCAAAACAGCTGTGTGAAGCTAATTAAAATCGGACAAGGGTTTTAATGCTCTTCAAATTACGAGAAAGCCACTAAATGGGGACTCAAAGCAAACGTTGTCTTTTTTTGCCTCGCTCGTCCTTATCCCTCGTGTGTGTGTGTGTGTCTATATATATATATATATATATATATATATATATATATATATATATATATATATATATATATATATATATATATATATATATATATATTTTTGTTGACCACCTAATGTGAACGTTGTTAACCCCATAAAACACATTTATTAAGTTTTGATAATAAGTGATGGATACAAATAAAATAAACCACAAATATCCTTTCTTCAAAATATACTTAAAGAAATCATTTAAAAGAGAAAAAGGCTAAAAACATATCAAAGGAACATGGGCGCTACGCTGTCATGTCCGAGCCCAGCATGTTTAGGTTCAGGCAACGTGCCTTGCTCATATTTCATCTCTAATGAGCTCAGACATCTTTCCCGAGCCCAACACTCGCTAAAGATTTTTTTTGGTCCTCATGCGGGTCTCTTAATATTTTATACAGATCAAATACACATTATTTTGAGTAGAATAAAACTCAAAATATCACAAGGATAAAATTACACTTCAGCTACTGCTCTCCGCAAAAGGACTTAATTCATGAGCTATAAATACACCATGAATTCATCAAGTCAAAAGTTTACAATCTCTTCATTCTCAATATTGTTAGCATATATATTTTTCAGAATTTATCTCTTTGAAATATTATTGCACTTTCTCTCTTTACAAAGTTATTGACTTTAACATCGGAGAGTTCTGACATCCATCAAAAAGAATCTTTTGCAGATACCAGCTACCGATCACCTGACTTACTAGACACCACCTGCTACTACCACAATTACTGGCTACCTGCCTTACCAGGCATTACCTGTTACCACTTACCAACATTTTAGGTTTTTCATATCAAGTCACCAGATACCTTGACTATGGAGAATTGACCGAATTGCTTGAACTTAGAGATCAACTAATTATCCAACACATTAGACTTATTCTTAAACATCTTGGATTTTAAGACTCATCAATTGACGTCAACTAATAAAAAAGCCATCGATTTCTGTCAAAAGCTTTTGACATTTCTAGGCCATTCCATGACACACAACCAAGACACATATGGGATAAAATAATGGAAAATCTACTCGTTACCATGAACACGTCTACCCAACCAGACATTTAACAACTCATTAGTCAGGTGCAACTTCTCACTTAAACTGTGTTGACAACCCAAGGTCAAAATCATTCCTTGCCACCTTGATAAGTCTTGACTCCCTCGATGACATATAACGCCCTAGCGCCACAACCACTATCCGCACTGGGCACCCGTAGACGATCACACTACTCCTTAAAGACTAAATATAATGACAATCGTGAGAGTCCTTTAAGGGGTCGCTCACACCATTGTTATACTCATGTGCAAAACTGGTACTTCGAATGTCCTTCCTCTAGCTATCATGAGTGGAAATCGGTTATCGTAACCATTGTTCCATGTCAAACTCCTCGGGCTCCCAAGAGCCTAACAAAAAAAAGACTAAGAGAGGATCTATACACGAGGATACCTAGGAGAATGACTACAACCTTCATCAGTTAAGGGGTTCTTCCTTGTTTAAATGAGTATTGAATAATTGACTCTTTAAGAACTACATTTCCACAAAAATAAGTCTAGACAACTATGATGGTCTGATCGACCCAAGGGAGCACGTATAGAATGTACAAGGTGACTTAAAGTTGGTCATCCAGGACAATAACTCAATGTGCAAAATCCTCCCCATAACCTTCTGAGGGTTTGCATGTGCATTATACAATAATTTAGAGTCAAGCTCCATTGATGGGTTTAGTGACCTATGTGCTAAGTTAATGACACGTTTCAGAATCAACATACCTGTCAAGAAAAGCTCGACGGAACTATTTGGTTTTACCTAACAAGAAGATGACTCTAGATGAATATATTTGAAGAGGTTCAATGAGGAGATGATCATCAACATACCCACCAAGAAAAGCTCCACGAAATTATATGGTTTTACCCAACAAGAGAGTGAGTCTATATGAATATATTTGAAGAGGTTCAATGAGGAGATGGTCAAGGTGGAAGAATTGCTTAAGCCAATAGCTTTAGAAGTCCTGATAGGGGGGTAAGAGAACATACTCTCTAGAGAAAATTTTATGTTTTACTAGACAAAAGTTTGCTTAAGGTGAAACAAGTCATGAAAAATTACATACGAGTGAAAGAGACTGATTTGCTATAACATGGATCCCCTCTTTATTATATGGACAACTAAGAACCTTTTAAGTGAAATCATTCTTCTAGTAAAAATAAATAAATTGTTTGAACTAAAAGATTAACCAATTATCCAACATATCAACTTTATTTTTAAACATTTTGAATTTTATGACTCATCAATAAGATACATATCTTTTACTTTTATGGTATGAATCAAATTATAGAAAAAATAAATAATTATATAATTTAAATATAATTAATTTCAAATATATGTACCGAATTTCAACAATACGTAACAAAGACACGTGGAACATATAATATATTTACATTCAAAGTACATGAGACAAATGGGGTTTTTTCCCTTAAAAACAAAATCAAACACGCATGTGAAAATGAGGATTTATTATGCATAGCCGAAGAAGCACAATTACAGAATCCAAGTCACGAGTACAAATTTAAGGATAGGTAATTGCTAAAATAAAAATATATAAGATTATTAAAAGTACTTGCCGATAAACCGAACTATCCTATGTAAAATCCTAATCTATCAGGGGTACTAATGTCTTTCCACTATTATTGCCTTTCAAAAAGTTCCCAAAAAATATGCACGTAGATATAATTAAAATAATATTTTTACTAATTTTTTTAACATCAAAATAATTTATTCTCTATAAAACGACAAGCACCGCCTAGTCCGACTAGTTACGACAGATGTCAGCAAATAGCATAATTTGACACGTGGACGGTAGGATTTATTGCTCAGGGCAGCGGGAGAGACTTGTTGCCCTGGCAAAATGCATAAGCTCTCTTAACTATAATTAAATAAATCCAAAAAGTACAGGTTCAAAATCAACCACGGTTAAAATGGCGCCGCTTTAACTCTTTAAAAAAAAAAAAAAACAAAAAAAAATTGCTTTCTCCACGTCATTCAAAATTCTTCTCTCCTCTCTTCAATGTTATTTGTGTCTCCCTCTGGTCCTCTCTCTCCCCTCTCCCCTCTGAAGATGAGTATGAATTCAAGTAGCCGCCTTTTGGGACTATGAAACTCAGGTGTGATGAGTTACTGGGCGAGTGAAAACGGTGCTTCATTTCCCTTCATTGCGAGAGAGTGCTAAAGAAACACACATAATTTTCAAAACATAGTTGTTTTTTTCTCGTTTTTTCTTCCTTCTTGAATTCTGAAAGAAATCAGAATATCAGTATCCAAACACGAGCTCTAGTGGATTGGTATCCTGGTGATTTAATGTCCAAGAATTCATTTCATTAAGGCTTCTAGTTAGGTGTAACCATCCATTCTCTCTTGTTAGTTGACCTTGTGAATCAAAACCCTCTAGCTAGTATACGATTACTGCCGGCCATCTTTTGCAAGCTTAGAGACTTGGAGAAGTGGAGTTTTTTTTTTTTTTATTTTTTTATTTTTATGGTAAGTTTTGAACAGGACAAAGCTGAAGTTTTGGAAGGAAAGAGAATGGTGGATGTTGAGAATTCATTAAGAATGAAAGTATCTACAGCTTCAGGAGAGGACACAATTGTCTCTTCATTTGGTAACCAGGACATGCCACTCTCCGTTGCAGTGCCACAGCCAAAGAAGAAGCGAAATCTCCCTGGAATGCCAGGTAATTTACTTACAAAAACCATTACCAAGAACCCCAAATTTCGAAACCTTTATTTTTGTCAGCTAATTTTTTTAATAAACTCAATTTAATTTCTTCCTTTTCAGATCCAGATGCAGAAGTAGTTGCGTTATCACCAAAGTCTTTATTAGCTACAAACAGATTCGTGTGTGAGATCTGCAACAAGGGCTTTCAAAGAGACCAGAACCTGCAACTTCACAGACGAGGCCATAACTTACCATGGAAGCTAAAGCAACGAACCAACAAAGAGCCAAGGAAACGTGTCTATGTGTGTCCAGAGCCATCTTGTGTACATCACAACCCAGTTAGAGCTCTTGGGGACCTTACTGGCATTAAAAAACACTTCAGCAGGAAGCACGGTGAGAAAAAGTGGAAGTGTGAGAGATGTTCAAAGAAATATGCTGTTCAGTCTGATTGGAAAGCTCACATGAAAACTTGTGGCACTAGAGAGTATAAATGCGATTGTGGCACTTTGTTTTCAAGGTAAGCGTCAAATAACTTTGTTTTTATTACGCACTTTGTTTTGTATGTTATTGATTTTAATTTTTAATTGTTTTGGTTTTGTTTTTGTTTTTATGTAGGAGGGATAGTCTTATAACACATAGGGCATTCTGTGATGCGTTAACGGAGGAGAGTGCAAGGGCGCAAACCCTAGCGACAACGGGGAATGAAGGGAATGGTTGTAACGTCAAGTGTGTGGTTGCTTCACCACCGCCTCCACCACTTACGCCGTCTACTAGCGTGGTGTCTCCGGGTTTGTCAGTTCAAAGCTCAGGTAATTAATTTGGTCTAGCTTGCTAGCTAGTACGTACTATCATGGGTTGATTTTTTATTTATTTATTTATTTATTGTTTTCTTGTGGCTGTGGATAGAATAGAATGGATTGAAGTCTATAGTTTTGTGTTGGGTAAATGGGTGTGTTTTGTATCTTGTTGATGTCGTTCTCGTGTCGATGATAGACTGGAGAATATTAACAAATGTGGGTGGGTCGGTCGGTGGGTGTGTGAGAGGGAGAGAAGGATAGTGTTGCGTTTCAATTTCATGGGTAGCCGTAGCTGCTTGCTAGTAAAGCTTTTCTAGTGGGTTGAAATTTTGAGAGAAAGGATTCCATGATAGCTCCTTGCTTTTGCTTTTAATAAAGCTTTTCTAGTTCAAGCTATTACCTTCTTCTGGGTTTTTTTTTTTTTTAATTAATTGTTTTTCTAACTTTAAATTATGTTTTATATATATATATATATATATATATATATATATTTTTTTTGGATCCTGACACTTAAATATACTTTAAAAATAAAAATAATATTGTTTTAAAGCAAAAAATCGCTTTAAAACATAACCACCAGATCCTCCAAAACAAAATACCATTTTTTGCTAGCAAATCCCTTTCTCTTTGGTTTTTGGGATCGACTGCATTATTCTTCTAGTTCGTTTCTTTCTTACTCTGGGTTAATGTCTTCTCTCTCTCTCTCTCTCTGTTTCTTGTCACAGAATTAGCAGAAAATCCAATTGGACTTTCACCACCAACACCAGCAGCTATATGCCTGAATGCCTCAGCTACAAGCACAAGCTCTACTAGCTCAACCAGTAATGTATTTGCTAGTATATTTGCTTCTTCAACAGCATCACCGGCTGCTATCCCCCAACTAGCATCACCATCTGCGTTCCCAATGTTTTGTGGCTTAGCTCGCTCTGATTGTCCCCCTACTATGCCAACACCTAGAGCAATGGATCCCCCATCACTCTCTCTTTCACCATCTGTTTATCTCTCCAACACCACCTCCTCTCTCTTCCCCACAGACCAAGATCGTCGCCATTACACACCGTCTCCGCAACCGGCCATGTCTGCCACTGCATTGCTTCAAAAAGCAGCACAAATGGGTGCAACTACATCAAACCCATCATTTCTCCGTGGTTTAGGCTTTCCCCCGTCAACTAATCAAGACGGCAATGGCAATCAATGGGATATGAAGCCAGAGAACAATACTACTTTTGCCGCTGGGCTTGGACTTGTACTCCCCACTAGTGATGTTATGATGGATTCATCTTCGTTGTTCGGAAACAAGCCAACAACACTCGACCTTCTTGGGCTCGGCCTGGATGCTGCTAGTTCTGCTTTGCTAAACTACAATGGTACTGGTGGCTTTAATGTTGGAGCAGCAGCAGCCGCTGCATATGGTGGTGGAAGGAGAGGGAATTGTGAAGAAACATGGGATGGTGTTCCTGAGAGAAAACCTAATGGATCCACAGCAACCTCACTTTAGAGCTCTATCTAGCTAGCTTCACTTTTCCCAGGTATTTTTGTCAAGGGTGGAAAAGAAGCTGAGCACTCAGGGGCATCTCTCTGAGCTTTTTATATGTAGATATACGTAACACCTTCGTGTCTCCATACCAAAGGTCCAGGGAGGAGAATTTTCTTTTCGTCGTTTCTTAAACATATACTCTTGTTATCTCGTAGTAGGATGCATATTTTTGGTCTCCATGGATAGTACGTGGTTGCTTTTCGAAGGCAAGTTAAAATCGAAATATTTTCATAAAGGAGTGTTGGTGAACTTGTGAATTACTAGCTGCTGCTGCTAATTAATTAATTACTTACCATACGTGTATTTGTTCCTCCTCCCATCAAATTTTGAGCTGCTCTAGTAAATTTTGGTTCGACTAGAGAAGGTGCTTTAAGTTTGGTTGCAGCATGAAGCTATGGAGGCATGAAGCTATGGAGGCACGTTTAGGAAGGAAGTGGAGGCACGTTTAGGAAGGAAGCGTTTGAGAACGTGGTTTAACCTGTGTTTTTAAAAATTTAATTTTTTTTTTTGAAATTTAATATGATTTGTATGTTTTGGATCGTTTTAATGTGCTGATATTAAAAATAATTTTTTAAAAATAAAAAAACATCATTAACATATATTTTAACATAAAAATTATTTAAAAAACACCTTTATCCACTGTTAAACACACTCATAAGATTTCAAGTCCGCTGAGAATGATACATCATGAGAACTGAGATAAAAGACGGTGGCCTCTTTAATTGAATGATAGTTGTACTTCGAAGAAGGCCAGTCAACTGGGGGGGTCATGCATTCAACAATGGCAACTCTACTCTGTCTGCTCCTGCCCAGTCTTCCACCGTATATTTAGAGAGTTTTTCATACTGTGATTCACGTAGCTTTTTAAAATAAAATTTTGTTTAAAAACATATTAAAATATTTTTTAAATATTTTAAATGTTATTTTTAATATTTGTATATTAAAACCACCAAACATAAAAAAAATTATTAATTTAATATTTTTTCAAATAAAAAATATTTTTAAAAACTATCTAAAAATAAAAATAAAAATAAAAATTATATTAAACACCCTTTAGCCACGTGGGTTTCTAAATTAGGGAACATCATGGTATTGTAAAACCCAGAATGTTTATGTAATAGGTTATTTAGATTGTGAGAACTGATTAATTAAGATATTCGAGTAAATTGTTTTTTTTTTCATAGCTCAGGAAGCACCAAATTAATGATAAAGCCCTATATACTTGTAATAATAATTCTAACACTTAAAGATCCTCTGATAAAGTTAGTAACTTTATGAGAAAGACAATACATGACTTAAAAAAGCTTTAAATTTCAAAAACAAGTGATGTTTGTTCTTATATTTCAGAGTGATTAATGCTTTGAAATATATGCAAGCTATTAAGAATTAATAAGGTTCAAAACCTTTTATCCAGTTGAGAAGGTATTTATACTCCTTGAACCTTGTCGTTTTCAGAAAAAGTAATTAGAGACAAATATCCCTTACATATTATTAATAAGATGATAAGTGTGGTAGGTCTTTTAAGAAATTTTTTGTACATCTATAAGTGTAAGGAGATCCATTACAAGATTTCATAGTTTTACCGACGGAAATATTCCGTCGGTCTGTGATTCAGATTTCGTATGTAATTTTTTTACCGACGACATCACCGACGAAAACCGTCCGCCGGTTTTACTTTCGTTGGTAATACCTCATTTCATCGCTAAATCAGTCGGTAAAAAAAAAACATTTGCCGATGGTTTTACAGACGAAAATTGCGCGCCAAAAAAAAGTTTCCCGCTTGAAATATACCAATGGAATAAATCCATCTATGATTGTGTTATATACCGACGGAATAAGCCGTCGGTAAAGTTGTCGGTGAGTGTGTGAAATACTGACTGAATATATCCGTCTGTATATTCGTCGGTGATTGTGGCAGCTACTATGAAACGCCAACAGACTTATTCCATCTGTAAATTCGTCGGTAGTATTGACAAATGCCGACGGATACAGTCCGTCGGTAAAACCCTCTGTGATTATTTTTAAATATGTTTTTAAAAAATTATTTAGAATACATAATATTATATAAATTAATAGTAAAAAAAACCTGTTATGCAAATAAATTTTTTATTAAACATCAAAAACAAAAAAAATAAAGTTCAATAATATTCATTACAAACTGAATGTGTTTTTTTTAAAATATTAAATTAACTATTAAAGTTCAATAATATTCATTACAAATTAACATAATGGTGGAGCTGGAGGAGGAGGAGGAGGGGGAGGAGGCTGGTTGTTATACGACCAAAAAGGAGGAGGCGCACATATATCACCACTTTATGATGCCATGTTCATGACCATTTGGTGAAGCTGTTCATGATTCGCTTTGAGTTGTGTATACTCCGTCGATATATAGTCGTATTTTTCGGTGAGCTGAGCCGTGTGTTGCTGCAAGGCCACGAACTCCTTAGATTGGGTGCTCGATACTGATTGGGAGCTCCTAACGGTTAAGACACTATGGGCTGCCCGCAAGTTCTCGGCCGTAGTGTTGGAGAGCTCGTACACCCAATTTTTATTGGGTCCACCGGACGATCCAACCTCCATCCACAAATCCGAATTGAAATCCGGATGGGTTGAAGGATCGTCCCCATATCTCTCCCTCAACTAGCTATTATAGGTCTTCTGAAAATGAAAAAAAGTAAACATCATATTCAATTCAATAAAAATAATAATTTACGAAATAAAATGGTTGAACAAACATACCACAAAGTGTTGAGCACAGTTGTCAACGAACTGTTGCGCCTCCTTTTCGCGGTCTTGACTCCGCACGTGCGTCTCAACAAACAGCTCCATTGGGCTCGACTCATGTCCAAGAGACGTAGCCTATAATAAAAAAAATTAATTAACAACAAATTAATTTAATGATATATTTCATTTAAATTAATCTTACCATCTGTTTCGCATGTGCAGCAAATAGAACGGAGCCGCCGGTATGCGTTGTCACCAAGCCATGAATTGACTGATTCCTGTTGCCAGCACCAGACTGCGAGCATCGTGGGAACCACTCAGATGTCACGTGCTCAAGATAGGGCGGCCATATATCTGCCGGGATATATATCGGTTTAAAATCCCTCCAAATTGCCATGTCGTTCCAGCCTTGGAGACCCTTATCTCTCGCGTTTTTTTTTTTGTCTTTTTTTGTGCTTCATACCAAAAATCACGCAACCTACTTCCATAGCCAGAAATTAGATTTTGAAACATAAATTTTTTTCTAAAAAAATCTTGTATTGTTTTCGATGTTACCTAGTTGCCGCGTGATTTTCCCACACCCTCCTCACAACTTTGTCATGCGCCCTGTCTCAGGCGAATTTGTTATGTGTATAAATAATTAGGTAAATAAAAAAATAATTTATTTACAATTATATTAATAAATTATTAGAAATAAGCTGGAAATTAGAAATTAACACCAACCTCAAATCTGTCAAACCATGCATCGATTTGAGGTATCCATTCAGGATGTCTGGATACCTGACTCCATTGAAATAATGGAATCTCCATCGACGATTTAAACGCTGATGATATTACTCGAGCGGCCTTAATGTTTGTGAACCTGAAAATAAATTAAATTAATGAAATATTGATTAGTTGTTCATAAAAAATTAAAACCTTAACAAACTTACATTGAAAGGTCGTCCTTCCACTGTGCCTTGTACTTGCAGGTGAATTGATTCCGTTGTGAAGGCACACCGCCTCTGCGCTGTGAAACCGTGCTAGAAGAGGCAACATCGGTTGACGGCATAGGTGCCTCTTCTTGAGAGGCACCTAAGGATATGTCATCCTTGCTGCTAGAAGAACTAGCTGCGACCATACGTGAGCGACGAGCTGTAGATTTCGTTCTATGCATCTACACAATTTTATACGAATAATTATATAATTAAATTTGAATGTTAAAAAAAATCCGACAGCACCTCCCCTATACTGGAGACTACCCAAATCCACAAACCTGCAAATATTGACAATAGCCACAACCAATTGACCCCATCTATACTAATATTGTATATAACATAACATCTATACAAATAACATTCACACTAATTACAAGGTAAATTCAACATTAACAATTACAATTCAACAAATTATTCAATTATTATGGAAATAAAAACAATAAAATATATTCAATAAATTCAAAAAAAATAATTTAGACTAACAATTAAAATTAATGAAAATAATTAAACACAAATCATGCAATAATAGAGTAAAATTATTAATTATTCCAACATATTCAATTACTAATTCTAAGGTAAATTCAACATTAACAATTACAATTCAACAAATTATTCAATTATTATGGCAATACAACAATAAAATATATTCAATAAATTCAAAAACAAAATTTAGACTAACAATTAAAATTAATGGAAATAATTAAACACAAATCATGCAATAATAGAGAAAATTACTAATTATTCCAACATATTCAATTACTAATTCTAAGGTAAATTCAACATTAACAATTACAATTCAACAAATTATTCAATTATTATGGCAATATAACAATAAAATATATTCAATAAATTCAAAAAAAAAATATAGACTTTAGGAATGCAATATGCTTACCTTAATAATGTGTTTATTTCAAGAATTTATCTACATTATAAAAATATACCAAAACAAAAAACATACCAAAAATAACAATAGCTAAAAGAAAAAAAAATAAAAAAATAAAAAATTAAAGAAATGAAGAAGAGGAAGTACATACCTTTTAATTTGCTGAAGATTGAACTAAAGATTAGAAGTCAAAAACACAAAAATCTTGAAGGAAATGAAAGGAAAAAACGAAACTGTGAAATGAAGCAGATGAAAAAATGAACTGAAAGGGCGGTCGCTGGGATTTATAGCGCAGTTTTACCGACGGAAATAAAAATTAATATTATTTTAAATTATTCCATCGGTGAAGCTTCGAAAATCCGTCGGTAAATTTTGAATTTCACACCATCGTTTTTAATTACCCTCCATATTTTTCGCGGTCCGTCGGAAAGTCTGTCGGCAACTTGACGCGGTCAGAGATGCATTTAATGCACCGCCCTTTGGAATTCGCACAGGCCGTCGGTGATTTTATCGATAATATTGACCCGCCGACAACATACCGACTGATGGTGGGCCGTTTGCAAATACATCGGTAATTGTGGCATTTTCCAGTAATTATTTTTCAACTCTTTGTGAAATGCCGACGGACGGTAGGCCGTCTGCAAAGTTTTCGGTAATTGTGGCAGTTTCCAGTAATTATTTTTCAACTCTCTGTGAAATGCCGACGGACCTTATTCCGTCGGTATGTATGTCGATGATAATGCATTGTACAAGAAAGATTATATTTGTATTGCCTATTTACCTTCCTGCAAACACTTAAATGATAAACTGTCCATCGCACAAAATAATAACAACAGTGTTTAAACAATATATAAACTTATAAAAAATGTATATTACATGAAAAAAATGTTTTACACAGGGCTTCATTCTGATAGTTAGTCAGAATTTTCTTCTTCTTCGTCGTCAATTGAATAGTCATCACCTTCATCGCAATCTTCAATATGGATATCATCTTCTTCATTGACATTTGCTTGTCCGCTAGAGTTCAAAACAACATTCAACTCCTCTGCGTCAACATCAACAAGACTATCACCAAAAACATGAAAATTTGAATTTTCTTCCAAGTCAATTGAAGGAGCAACTTGATATGGTTCAACCAACTCACTAACTTGAAATACTTCATCTCGCACACTTGTGTCTTCGTTCTCATCCTGAACAAGCTCGACACGACCCCTGGGTTTTGTTTTAAAACGGACAACCAATCCACTCTTGATCGATCCTTTCTAAAGGAAGGGGTGTATGTGTATAAACTTGTTGACATTGCTTTGCGAAAACAAAGACATCGTTTACGTTGCAGAGTCTATCTTTTGAGTTGATTTCGACCAGACCATAGTGCGGATCAACTCTGATTCCTCTATCAGTCGTGTCATACCAATAGCATTTGAATACAAACACTCTATTCTGCTCGCTATGATATTGCAGTTCGACGACCTCTTCTAATCTACCATAGTAGTCAACTTCTAACTCACTACTAGTCGATCCCTTAACACAAACACCACTGTTGTATGACTTTCTTCCATGCCCGTATTCTTCAGTATGGAACACATATCCATTGACAAAATACCCGTTGTAGCACCTAACTTTTCTTTCAGGGCCCAGGCTTAGTGAAGACAATGACTTAACAACACTCATTCCCATTTGATAAACCTTGTATGTAATGTACATCAATGAACAGGAAACAAGAATCTCGTAATGACATGCATTTAGTAATTTTGCAAGTGAGAATGAGTTTGTGATAGTACTTACATGTGTTCTAAAACACGTGGTAAATTGTTCATCTTGTAATTGAAAGATCTGGGATTCGGTCAAGTGTGAGTTATTGGACGACAAATATTGTCGATGTTGCCTGCAAGTGATAATGAGTGTCTGATATTACAATATATAATTAACAGTATATTATTGACAAAGTTTAATTAGTATTACACATATATATACTTACTGAATAAAAGGTCTTAGCTCATCACAGTTAAATAGAACATAATTGTGTGCTTGTTTGAACTCTATTTCTGACAAATATCTTCCTCTTACGGTATTTTTAGGTGTGGGTCGTCCATGATTGGAGAATATTGACAAGTTCCCACTGGAAGGCACTTCACCGCCATTATCATGCCGTGGAACGCGATTGATTCTCGTTCTTAGATGAGGTTCAAAATAGTATGAGATAAATGTTGAGATCTCCTCAACAATATAGGCCTCACATATCGAAGCCTCAACATGCGCCTTGTTCTTAACCTTTTCTTGAGATTGAACAAGTACCTGCATATATTGAATTAATCAAATATTTTTAATTAAAAAAACAAAGAAAATACTTTTATATATGAATTACATTGTAACTGTAATATCTAACCGTTCGAATAGGTACATCCATCTATACTGGACTGGTCCTCCAACTTTTCCCTCGAACGGTAGATGTATGGGGAGATGATCCATTGAGTCAAAAAATGATGGAGGAAATATCATCTCAAGTTTGCATAGTGTCTCGACGATATTCATTTCAAGCCTCTCAATGTGATCAACATTCAACTTGTTGGAACATATATCTCTAAAGAAATGACTGATCTCCGTGAGTGCATCCCATATCCCCTTTGGCAACAAATCATGAAAAGCTAATGGGATGAGTGTTTGCATAAACACGTGGCAGTCATGACTCTTCATTCCATACAATCTGCATTCCTCCATATTAACCATCCTTGATATGTTCGAGGCATGTCCATCCGGAAAACACAGACTCTTAAGCCATTTGGAGACTAGTAGTTGTGTGTTTTTCTCTAACACGAAGCTTGGTCTTGGTTTTGCGACCCGTGACTCATCACAAACCAACTCCATATTTTTACGCTTACAGAACAAAGCTACATCCAATTTAGCCTTGATGTTGTCCTTTGTCTTCCCCTTCACATCCATGATGGTGTTGAAAATGTTCTCAAACACGTTCTTTTCAATGTGCATGACGTCAAGGTTATGACGGAGAAGATTGGTCTTCCAAAAAGGAAACTCCCAAAAGATACTTCGCTTTACCCCATTATAGGTCAAACCAAAACCAGGAAACTTCTGCTTACCTGATTGGAGACCAAACACAATGTCACCGTACTCTGATACAACATCATTCAATTTTTCATCAGAAAGACGCGGGGGTAAAACGTCCTTTTCAACTCTGCCAACAAAGAAATCTTTTCTGTTCTTTCTGTACCTGTGATTATGTGGCAAGAAATGACAGTGACAGTAAAAAAAAGAAGCTTTACCTCCGTTTGTTAGCGTGAATGCCTTGTTGTTTTCCATGTAGTATGGACATGCTAGTTTCCCATCCGTGCTCCAACCAGAAAGCATTCCATAAGCTGGAAAACCATTGATAGTCCACATCAAAGCCGCCCTCATAAGGAAATTTTATTTCCTCGATATATCATAAGTCAAAGCTTCGAAGGACCACAACTGCGCCAACTCATCAATCAACGGTCAAAGACAAACATCTATATTCCAGCTCGGGTTGCTCGGACCTGGTATGACCATAGATAAAAACATCGGACTTATACACATCCCCGATGGCAAGTTATAAACCGTCAGTATGACCGGCCAACAAGAATAAGGAGTAGCAAATGACCCGAATGGGTTGAATCCGTTTGTACACAACCCAAGACGCACGTTCCTTGATTGAGCTAAAAAGTGAGGATGCAAACTGTTAAAGTGTTTCCATGCTTCGCCGTCAGAAGGATGCACCATCACTCCATCAACCGCATGATGTGATTGGTGCCATGTCATGTGCTCAACAGTCCTTGGTGACATTAATAACCTTTGCAGTCTAGGTGTGATTGGGAAGTATCTAAGTTTTTTATATGCCACGAGAGTCTTTTCTCTACCAGTTCTAGGTTTGTAATGGGAATGCCCATATGTCATGCACTCGGTTAGCTCAGCATTTTCAAGGTAGTATAACATGCAGAAGTTAGGGCACATGTCAATTTTCTGGTATCCTAAACCGAGGGGTTTCATCATGGACTTGGCAGTATAGAACTTCTCTTTCAGCCTGTTCCCTTCAGGTAAAATGCTTCTCGCCCATTCGATAATCTTGTCATAACCGACCTCACTCAACCCATGATCTGACTTGATGGTGAACACCTGTGCTACGACCGATAATTTACTATGGTTCGTGCAGCCATCCCATAATGGTTCGTCAGAATCTTTCAACAAATCAAAAAACCTAGTTGCATCTGCATTAGGTTCTTCTTCTACAATTAGACATTGATTGACATTACCTTGATTCATTCTCATTGCATCCATAACCATATTCCTGTAAGGATTAGTGTTGTCATTTGCCGCTTGATCATGCACGTTGCTAGCACTAGAAGTTGACCCAACCACCCTTTCTCTCGTTCTCCTCTTAGTAACAAATACTTCTCCCTGTGCATACCAACACTGGTAATTCTCCATAAACCCTTTGTGTAGAAGATGCATCATTACAACATCTGGATGTAGATACTTTTTATTTTGACACTTCCTGCACGAACACCTAATACCGCCTCCAGTAAAATTTTGGGAATAGATGTTGTGAAATTAATAAAACCCTGAACCCCGTTACAATAATCCATCCTCCGCAATCCTTGGGGTGAATCTCGATACATCTATGAACGATCATCCATGACTTCTATCGAACCTCTATAAAATTATGATGACAACATGTATTAATTAACTATGTTAGGTAAATAAATTTGTAAAAATATTGGTTTACCTCGAGATTATCTAACAAACCAATTAAAACTTCTCATAAATATGAAATATTCATTATCAATTATCAATGTCCATACAAATTAATACATATAAATTTATGGAAATTACAACTTTGCAATACCATTGATAAAAATTAAAACGAACCCGTTAAACAAGCTATTAATTATTCAAAATAACACATGTAATTCAGTAATTCAATAAAGTTTCAACAATTTACAAACAAATACAATTTTACAAAATCTAAAACAAACCATAACAAGTAAAAAATTATACATTCATATAATACAAGTTTGTTTGAGAAATAACAATAAAACATGTACATATACTAACAAAATACATATACTAAAAAAACAATAAAATTGACATTTAAATGTTAAAATTTTAAAAGATAGAATTACTTACAAAAACTGATAAAATCCGTCGGTAAATCAGAACACGGATGTTGTGACCACAAAACTTCAAGAAATATGACTTGTTGTGCTGAGAAGAGGGAGATCTTTTTTTTGGGGGACTGGTTGTTTGCAGTAAGGGAGAGTTGGGATGGGAAAGAAGAAGGAGAAATAGGGGAGGAGAGGGTCCGCATAGTTGACATATATTAACTTTTACCGACAGATTCACTGACAGAATTATTCCGTTTGTGATTCCGTCGGCTATTCTGACGATAAACAGGGCACGTCACTGTACGGAGATTCCGGTTTGAATCTCTCGGTGATTTCGTTGACATTTCAATCGGTGAATCGGTCACGTCAACGTACGGAGCTGCCGTTTTGAATCCCTCGGTGATTCCGTCGGTAAAATCACTTGCAAAAACCTCCACGTCAGCAAACCACCTTTTTTTTTTAATTCTGAATATTCTATCTGTCATTCCGTTGGAAAATACCGACCGAATATGTCCGTCGATATATCCCGTCGGTATTTATTCCGTCGGTAATTCCGTTGGTATTCAGGGAATTTCTGGTAGTGATCATCACCTTATATATGGATAATTCATGTAATTGTTTTAAAAGTAAAATTTCTTAGTCTTGGATACTCAAAACTTAGGATGTAACCCAACCTAGGTTAAAGGGTATGTCAATTTATCCAACCCATAACACTTTCAATTTAGATGTTCATTTATTACCTAACTTATTGCCTTGGGTTCAATTGATTGTTGAACCTAAATATATTGGATCTAACATCTTACTAGACCCATGTTTCCTCGGGTCCAGATAACAATTGGACCCAAGTAGGTTGGGTCTAACATCTCGTCATGCCCATGTTTTCTTAGGTTCAGCTAACGGTTGAACCTAAGCATGTTGGGTTTGACATCTCGTCAGACCCATGTTTCTTTAGATTCAGTTGACGGTTGAACCCAAGTTTATTGGATTTGACATATCACCAACCCCAAGATTATCGCCGAACCCAAGTGTTTTGGGCCAGACATAATGTTAGACCCATGTTCTTTTTGGTTCAGTAGATTACTGAACCAAAATGCATTGGGTCTGACAGTTTACTAGGCTCATATTGTCTTAGGTCAAATACATCATTAGATCCAGTTTACATTAGGTTCGACTAATTATCGAACCCAATTATTTTGAAGTCTAGCATATCGCCACACCAACCTTATTATAGACCTTTTCAAGTCTTAAAAAGATATGCCAACAATAATTACCTTATCAGTTGCCCCAACAAGCCTTTAATATGTATCACACAAAAAGGCTTAAAAGGTGTCCTGGGAGATTACCAGTCAAGATACGTCTTTTTTTTCCTTTGGAAAGAGACGTTTAAGCCTTGGTTATTTGAAAGGATTTCCTAGGGAATAGGAAGCAAATATCTTGGGAAGATCTCCCGACGACATGCAATAAATATTTGTTGGCTTTTAGCCTTTCTAGGGTTATAATGAGATGTCATCTATCCTTCATCTATTGCTAAAAAAAGAGGGTGACTCATATATAAAAACCTTCATTCACTTGAAATTGTGTTTTTTTGCTTATGCTAAATTGTTTTCTCTATTTCCTTAACTTAGGAGGTTTAAGACACATGAATAAGACAATTTTATCGCAAAATAATTTTTCTTGTTTAGGTAAACCAAATCTCTATCTTCATCTTTTCTTGTATGCGTTTTGTCTTAGTTTTTCTTGCTTTCTTTAAAAGATGCAGAATGACTTTTAGAAAAAGAGAATAAGAAAGTATCATTCGAGGAGGATTTTACCTTTAGGTAAGAAACTAACGACGCTCACTAGAGATTGTTGACCATTAGGTGGCCCATAGTCTAGAACTGATACTTCTCTATCTTCCCTTTCTAGATTGAGGGAAGACAGAAGTCCTCAAGAAGTTTCAAGCCTCAAAGGGAAAGAACATGTGCTCAGGACTCCCATTAATAATGTTTAGAGCACGGTAACTCCAAACCAACTAGATTAGGCCAATCTCCAACAACTAAAAGATTATGTGGTATTGTTACCAGAACCTGGTGACCATGTTTAAAAGATCACCAATAAGCACAGTGGGTATAAATTTTTAATTACAACTCCCATTTTCATATACAAGTTTGGATACTTGTTTTCTTTACACGGTTTTATAAAGGAAATATTTAGATATGACAATATGAGTCTAGCTCAATTCCACCCTAATTGGTGGACCATTTTACTTGTATTCGACAAGTTCCTCAGAATGCTAGATAGGGGAACCATAATCAAGGTTTTTAGGCAGTGCTATACCCTAATCAATAACATTGAAAGGGGGCCTTCGTTCCCCTATTTAACATTTTTAACAGGTCAAAGTGGCCAATGAGGAAGACTTTAAAAAAAAGTCACCCTGCTCGAAAAGCTGGAGAGGACAATGGGTGGTGGTGAGCTATCATAGGACGACGAAGCTGCAAGACAAGTATAGTGCCACTTGGGGTTGTACCCATTATTAGAGAGCACCCTTAGTGGGTGTGAGTGACAGGTCTTTCCTCAACACTGAGGAGGAAAGGGTGTGTGTTAGGCTGGACTTATTACACACCTGGTTTGAGATCAACTACATGGCCAAATGATTTTATTGCATCGAGGGTAAACTCTTGCTTTGACACCTTATTTTGATTTTATATGTATATTCATTTTATAACTTTTTCTTTGTGTAGGGAATTTTTTAAGGGAAACTGGATCTATGGCTAGTGGATCCTCAACTTCTCTACCAATACACATCTCTATGTCTCTTCGCAAATGTGCTCCTTTTGTTCATGCTCCGCTCCTGCCTCTCATAAACATAGCCCTTTTAAAGACAATCGGCCTTTGATATGTAGGCGAAGGGTTGGAAGAACATTTTCTATGGACATTGAAGAGTCCCCTGTATATGTCCCTCCTATTGAAGAGGTTCATGAGGATGTCTCTCCTATTAAAGAGACAAATGCATTTATCCCTCTTGTTGAGGAGACGTGCCCTAAGGCAATAAGAGGTGATCATCCCTCCATTTCAGGGGGTGCTCTGGAACTAACCCCAACAACGATGGTTATAGAGATAACTTTATGATGGAAGAGGATGAGGGTTTCTTTGGTTTCAGATTCTGATGTAGAAGTGGTCCCTTCTCCAACCAAGACTCTTACTTTCACAAATCCAGCCCTCATCCTACGGGGGTGGAAGATGACTTCTCTAATCTAAACTTAGGTTATGCTCCTCTTCGCTTTCCTAACTTAAGTGAGGAAGAGAAAAGTACGATATAATCTTTTTTCCATAAAAGTTCCACCCTACGGTTTAGGGGAGTAAAGGTGATGGAAGCCTTGGACAAGTTACTCACCCTCCTCTGACATTGGTGCTCTTACTGATCCTAACTACTAACATCATCCGGCCATTACTAGGCATATGTTCTTTTAGGTATAAGTGATTTTTTAAGTTATTCTTTTTTTTCTAATACATTGATTAGTTCTTAGAACTATATTATTTATTTACTTTATATTATTGTTGCACCAATCTAGACCTTTATGGTGTGTGCCCACTCCAAGAGTAGGTGAGCTGAGAATAAGAGAGTCATGAAAGAGACCATTGAGCAGTATCACGCTAGCAAGTTTGAGGTACGTTGGCTCAATGAGGAGAAAGTTGCTTAGAACGCTGATATAGCCTTTCTCAAAACTACGTATACCCAATTACAGGGAGAGTTGAGAGCTTAGACATACATCCTGGAGTCCAATAAACAAAAGTTAGCTGAAATTTATAGCCACATAGACTTCTTGAAAGAAGAGGTGGCTGAGCTCAAGGGAGCGAGAGAGGCTTTAAGAGGGGAATTGAGGATGTCTAAGGAGGAAATGAGGGCTGCTAAGGAGGAGGTTGAGAGTTCGCATCTGAGGATGACAACCCTGAAAAATTATTCCCAAGTCTTTTAGACAGAGTTTAGAATATTTGTGTCTCTGATAAAGAAAATAAGAGATAAACTTTCCCTGACCATGTCCAACTTGTATATCCATAGGCTATTGGGGCCTAAAATGTTGGATAACGTGGTTGTTGTTGTTGTTGGAACTATTGTTCTTAGAAAAGCCACATACCAATCCCTTGGAGATTTATGCGTATAACACTAAGAAGACCACATACCAATTCCTTAGAAGTTTGTATATGTGGCATTAGGGAGACCACATACCACTATGTTAGAGATTTTTGCGTATAACACTAGGAAAACCATATACCAATCTCTTGGAGGTTTGTGCGTATAACACTAGAGAGACCACATACCAATCCATTAGAGATTTGTAACTTTACTGGCGGGAAGGAGACTTTTCATATAATATAAATATACATCCCTATCTACTATAATACATTTTTAAGTGATTAAAATGCCAGGTGTGAGGAAGAGTCTTCCCTTTCATATTTTGCAAATGGTAGGTGTTTGCCTTGAACATTCTGATGATCTTGAAAGGACCATCACATTTAGAAGCCAACATGCCTCTACTTCTTTGGTTGCTTGTAGCTTTTAATTTTTTTAGGAACAAATCTCAAAATTTAAATTTATGGTATTGAATTACTTTAAGTTGATGAACTTCATTCTTAACTGCTACTGTTAGTCGAGTCTCTTCTAAGAAATCTAGATTGGTCATGAGGCCTTGTTCATTTCTCTTAGTGGTAAAGTGAACCACCCTTGGACTAGGGCATCCAATTTCAGCTGGAATCATTGCTTCAGTTCCATAGGTAAGATGAAAATTGAGTTTCTCTTATGGACGTCTTCTGAGTTGTCCTATAAACCCATACAATCTCATTGAGCAACTCTGTCCATTCTGACTTGGTTTGTTTTATCTTCTTCTTCATCCCATTAAGTAAAACTTGGTTGGTTAGTTCTGCTTGACCATTGGTTTGAGAATGTGATACCGAGGAGAAGCGATGGTCAATATAGAGCCTTTAACACTACTATTTCTTGTTGTGATTATCAAATTGGGTTCCATTATCTATTATCAAGACTCTTGGAAGTTCAAAACGACATGATATTTTTCCATAGGAATGAAAGTACTTTACTAGTAGTGATGTTCGCTAAGGCTTCTGTTTCAATCCATTTGGTGAAATAATCAACAACTACCAAAACAAATTATCTTTTACCAGTGGTCTTCAAGAATGGTCTTAGAATGTCCATCCCCTATTGAGCAAAAGGCCATAACAAAGTTATGAAAATCATTTCAATAGATGGTTGATGGGAGACCGAAGCAAATCTTTAACATTGATCACACTTCTTCACTAAACTTATTGTATTATGGAGCATAGTTGGCCATTAAAAACTCGTTCTCATTGCTTGAGCAGTTAGGGCTCTAGAGCCTATATGAAGTCTGCATATGCCCTCATGCAATTCTCTAAGAATGTAAATGCTCTCTTTAGGATAAACACTTGAGTAACATAAATGAAACAGGTTTTCAATACAGAATGTTATTAAGTACACAATACCTCGCTGATCTATTAGTTAGACGAGTTACTGCACTTCTATCTGAAGGTATCTCTCTATTAAGTAAATAATTATTAACTTGGGTTCTCCAATCCTTTTCTAGGCTGACAGGGACAACGATAAGTTCTTTTGCTTTCACACTTGGTTTATCTAGAATTTCAACCCATACATCCACATGGAGTTTTGTAAGTCTAGAAATGGCCAACTTAAATGTAACAACCCGGCTTTTTCATACCCGAAATTGGTGGATTTTTTTTTAAAGTCGTTAGGTTCTCGATGCTTTTCATAATATCATTTTGTTAATTTATCAATACATTTCATTCATTAGCAAAGCACAACCCACATAAGGCAAAGTAAATCAACATCTCATAAAAAGTGACAATACACATTCTCACAACGGTGTTTAGGGTTTATCATAACATAATTCATATCTTAGTGTAGTGCAATACTCATGAGATTTCACAATACAACATTCTCATAAAAAGAATATCACATACATCCAATCACTATATAATGTTTACAAGATTGTACTTTCTCATCCGTATTCCATTATAATTTTCGATACCAGTCTTTACAAAAATGCTGAATGGCAAATATTCAACTAGTTTGTTTGTTATTATCAAACATATAACACCTAAAACATGCTATTACATAGCACCTTTCAAAGTATGTGAGTCTGAGAAACGGCTTTGCTACACACCTTGATTGTGTGATGTCCCTGTTACAAAAACATCATATATACAAGAATTGTAAATAATCTAAACATAATAATAAACATCTAAAAAGACGTTATTGTTACTTTATGTTATCAACTAAAGGTGAGTACATTATGTCATTTACTTCTCATATGCATTGTATAATACTTATTATTTCGCTAGATGTATTATCCTCACTCATATGCCCTAACCTCTCCATAGGAGTGGTAGGGCTGAAGTTTAATCCCCGGTCGAGGTTAATTAGCTCTCTTTACCTCAGTCATCCACCTTGGATGCTTTTAGTTGTAGCTGATCGCAACATTTAAATTCGGTCATCCGTCTCAAATTTCATTAACCCAAACTAATCACAAAATCAAACTCATCATCTCTTCGGATACCATTAGCCGAAGCTAATCATTATAATTAACTTGACCATCCATCTAGGATGCCATTAGCCAAAACTAATCATCAATCACAACTCGATCACCCGTCTTGGATACCATTAGCCAAAGCTAATCTTTAAACACAACCTAGTCATTCATCTCGGATGCCATTAACAGAAGCTAATCATCAAAAGCAACACAGCTTTGTAGCTGACGTTGAAATCATCAGTGTACATGGTTCACAGTTAACTAAAAAATCATTGATGAAAATTGAGTCGCTGCCGACTCAGAAATCGTCAACGCAACACAATTTCGCTGCCGACTCAGAAATCGTCAATGCCACAACTTCACAGCTGACGATGAGATTTTCAGCACACACAATCATACCTTATTTCACATGGTACATAAACATGCAATTTCATCAATCACGCAAATAGAATTTGGGCATCAACCTAACATGGTATTTGTTTTTCAGCTCTAGCATGCTCTTCAAGGTTCAAAGACAACGTAATTCTGCACATAACATCATCCTAACATATTACCATACAATTTCATCAAATACAAACAGAAATTTACGTCATTAACACCAACATGCTTCCACTTTTGATTTCACCAGGGTCTAAGGTTCCAACAAGATCACAATCCATGTATTTCGTCACCTTAAATTTGTGTTTTGTCCAGCCCTCACTATGGCCAACCCTCCTCCGAAGCTCACACATTCAAAGTCATTTATGATTTTTTTTGTAAAAGGTCTACACCCGTTTTCTTTCATCTTCTATTCTACTTGAATCTTTTCATTTAGTTATAGATCTTTGAGGTAAGGTGCAAGAACATTTCCCTTTGTCTTAATACCAATAATTCTTGTTTCTTCACTTTGCGATAGTACCTGGAATAAAATTGATTTTCAAACTCTAATTTAAAGTCGCTCCAGGTCAATGTTTCGGTTGCCCGCCATAGTTGGATGGTTTCCCACCATGTAATGGCCCAGTCGGATAATAATTGAGTAGCATTGTTTACCCGTAAGCCCTCGGGTATATTAATCTGGATTGTAGTCTTCTCCATTTTCCTAATCCATCTCCCGGCTATCTCAGCATCATGTTCCCCAAAATAGGGTTGACAACCCATTTCTTGCATACTTTTGACCAACCATACAAGTAACACCACGTCATCCATGGTTGCAACAATTCCTGGGGTTGATCGTGGAACTTGTGTGACTAGAGTTGTCTGAGTTATAGTGCCATCCATGCCTTCCATTACTACCTTGACTATTTGAACCAGAAGTCCCAAATCATTATAAGGCGGGCACCCTCGTGGGGACGGTCGAGGAGTGTGCCTCCATTCTTTCTTGTTGTTCCACCTTTGTTGGGGGTGCTTCTTTCGTCTGATTTGGTACCTGTTCTTCTTCAATTTCTGCGGTTCTTCCTCGTAAGGACTCAGACACTCTTGCTAGAGCGTGGGAAGCAGCATCATCCAATGGATCCTCATCCTGCCAATCTTAGGCATTTTAGCCTCTACTCCTCCTTTCTATGGAAAATATTCAACTAGTTTGTTCGTTCTTATCAAACACATAACACCTAAAACATACTATTACATAACACCTTTCAAAGTATGTGAGCCCGAGGAACATCTTTCCTACGCACCTTGATTGGGTGATGTTCCTATTATAAAAACAACATGGATACAAGAATTGTAAATAATCTAAATATAATAATAAACATCTAAAATGACATTATCGTTACTTTCCGTTATCAACTGAAGGTGAGTACATTCTTTCATTTACTTCTCATACGCTTTGTACAATACTTATTATTTTGCTAGATGTATTATCCTCATTCGTATGCCCCAACCTCTCCATAGGAGTGGTGAGGCCGAAGTTTAATCATCGGTTAGGGTTAATTGTCTCCCTTTACCCTGGTCATCTACCTTAGATGCTTTTAACTGTAGCTGATCATAACATCTAAACTCAGTTATCCGTCTTGGATGCCATTAACTCAAACTAATCACAAAATCAAACCCGTCATCTCTTCAGATACCATTAGTCGAAGCCAATCAACATAATCAACTCGACCATCCATATAGGATGTCATTAGCCAAATTAATCATCAATCACAACCCGGTCATCCGTCTCGGATGCCATTAGCCAAAGCTAATCATCAATCACATCCCGATCATCCATCTCTGATGCGATTAGTCGAAGCTAATCAACAACTCAATCAATCTCTCATA
This sequence comes from Populus trichocarpa, assembly GCF_000002775.5. Classification (NCBI taxonomy): domain Eukaryota; kingdom Viridiplantae; phylum Streptophyta; class Magnoliopsida; order Malpighiales; family Salicaceae; genus Populus; species Populus trichocarpa. The sequence continues at coordinate 14,023,043 of NC_037298.2, read as the reverse complement.
ATTGATTTAACATTCATCAACGACTTAACCCACATATCATAATCAGTTTAACATTCATCAACAACTCAATCAACATTTCATAGTCGATTTAACTTTCGTTAACAACCCAATTTCATCAACAACTCAATCAACATTTCATAGTCGGTTTAACATTCGTCATTATCCAATAATATATCATCCTTAAGCAAGTCATTTCAGAACATTAACATTTTCATGAACAACTCAACCTACATTTCATAATTGGTTTAACATTCATCAACATCCTAATCAGCATTTCATAGTCGGTTTAACATTCATCAAAACACAATAATATATAATCCTCATATAAGTTATTCAAAATATTTACATTCTACAAGAAAAAGGTGGAAACCACCTACCTGTTCCTTTTGTAAGGTGTCCTTGTCCGATCGAAAGCCCGATCCTGGTCGCACCACCTAACACGCCATTAATCACAAATCAGCACATTTGAATTAAGAAATCACATAACTCGTCACCATACATATCTTAAGAATACACATGTTCACATTCGAGTGTTCCACATATTACAATCATATAATGCAATCATTTTAATCATTGAACCAACTCTGATATGTAATTTGCCGCAGAGATTCGTCAGTGAAACTGGTTCGTGGGTGACGCAGATTAGTCAGCAAATTGATTCGCTGGAACACAGAATCATTAGCGAATCTGGTTCGCTGGTTACGCAAACTCGTCAGCGAATTGATTCGCTGAAACACAGAATTCGGCAGGGAAGCTAGTTTGCTAGTACGCTGGTAAAGTGATTAGTACTTAAAAGTGCATTCTCATTAAGGCTTTATATCATCGTATTGCACTAAAGTATCGTTAAATTCCCTAACTAAAGCATGTTTTATAATAACAAGTCTAATAATATAATATATCTTTAATTTATGGTAAATGCTTGTTTTGAATGCAGGTATATCTCACAATTCAAAGGATTGATTGCTGTGATTTACAATTGAAAGTGAAGAGACAAAAAGAGGACTAGGCTAAGAGAAGAGATGCTGGTTCAATTCCAAACTGGAACACTATTCGGTTATTTGATCATAACTGGAGTTGTAGAACTCGGATTTGGGTCCACTTTATATGGATGGAAAGATAAGACATAGACCTAAAACTTTCATGAAGGGTCCAAAACTCAATTCTGCCGTTTCCAAGTTCAAATATTAGCAACAACGGAGAAGTCGGAACCTGTCCTGCAGCTCAAACACTGTTCGGTTTTCAGCTCATATCTTGAGTTCTAGAAGTCCAAATGAGCTCTGGTTTTTTTTGTTGGAAAGCTGAGACAATTTCCCACAGCTTTCATGGAACAAAGGGCTCAAATTCTGATGTTAGCAATGACGTTTTGGCCAGCCAACAATATCAAAAATCTGCCAACAATTTCAAGAACCAGCAGCCAATAATGTCAAAAACCAGCCACCAAATCAATGGTTGGCCACCAACTATTTTCTTAGTCCACCAATCAATAGTTCTGAATCTTAGCCTATAAAAGGAGGCATTTGCCATGTATTTAGATATATTATTTTTCAGATCAAAATCATGTTCTTGTTTTCTCTCTTTATATCTTTGTAATGTTCAAGTTTTCTTTCATGTTATATTAATCTCTTGTTTATGCTTTTTCATTTCCTTTCCTATAATTAGTTAACTTATATCATGTTTATATTCTTATGTTGTTTATTTATGTTTTTCTTCTTCATTATGTTTAGCTAAGTTAATTATGTCAAGGTGAAAAGGTTTTACTAATGGTGTTAGAATATGTATAATATAAACTCAACATGGACTTTAATGTTTATATTCAAGAAAAATTGTTATTAGCATGTCTTATTTTTTTATCTTAATAATCCTTAATACCTTGCTTGTTAAATGGTTAATCTAGATTTGTGTTGTATAACACTTGGTACATCAAATGCTTGATCCTTCATAGTTTTCGGCCGACATCGTTGTTATGATAGGAACTTGATTTGTTGTTAACATAAGCTAGCAACATGAATGCCTGATGATATTTATAAGTATGGTGTTACTTAGACAAGATAATTAATATGATCATGTTAATACTTTATAATGAGCCATTAATGATAAATCATCCGATTAGAACCTCCTTTGTGTGTGGTTTCTAGTTGAGTAATAAAAAGAGTTTATATTATATTTATTTGAAATACCATTAGTGAATTCTCTAACCTTGACATTTGTTTTTATCATTGTTTAATCCTTACATTAATCTCCCATCTCAAAGTTCTCATTAATTTCTTCCTCTTCTTCTTTTTATTATTACTACTACTACTACTACTACTACTACTACTACTACTATTAATATTATTATTACTATTATTATTATTATTATTATTATTATTATTATTATTTACATTCTTGTTATATGTTATGTACGTTAAGTATGCTCTGTGTTTGATCAAGGATCCTGACATTGTTGGTCTTGCCTTATTCATTCACATCAGAAATCTGTTTATATTATATAATATATCTCTTTGATCTTTTCATAAAATCAGTATATAGGCTGGAAACCTGTGACCCGATCTTTTAGATCATTCTCAGGTATAACAACGCCACGTACTGAGTATTATTATTATTATTATTATTATTATTACTATTACTATTATTATTGTTATTATTGTTGTTGTTGTTGTTGTTGTTGCATTGTTATTTATAATTTATACAATTAACCTCTCTGTGGTTCGACCCCGGTCTTGCCGGGTTATTTATTACTTCGACACTCCTGCACTTGGGAGAAGACATCAATCTTTTGGTCGTGTCAAGTTTTTGGCGCCGTTGCCGGGGAGGTAAGTATTGTATCAATTTTATATTTCTTTTATTTTCTTTTGTTTTTTACTTTTATTTGTTTTTCTAATTTTGTTCCTTTTCTTTTTCTTTTTCTTTTTCTTTTTCTTTTTCTTTTCTTTTCTTTTGCACTTGCATGAGAGTTTGGACACGTACATTAAGTGGTAGACTTTCTAGGAAATCCTCATTTTCTTTACAAAACATGGCCGAAGAAGATAACCAGTCAATTCATAATGAGAATAATGAGAATAATCATGTGAGAACACTTAGAGATCACATGAATCCAACAAGAACAAGTGCACCATCATGTATAGTTTTTCCTCCTGATACTTCTCATTTTAATTTTAAGCCAGGTATTATTCAACTTTTACCCACTTTTCATGGCTTAGAATTAGAAAATCCATATTTGCATTTAAGAGAATTTGAAGAAGTTTGTAACACCTATAATGACTTAAATTGTAGCATGAACACCATCAGATTAAAGCTTTTTCCTTTTTCATTAAAAGATAAAGCTAAAACATGGCTACAAAATATTAGGTCAGGATCCATTCGTGCTTGGGATGAAATGCAACAACAATTTTTAAAGAAGTTTTTTCCATCTCACAGAACAAACTCTTTCAAAAGACAAATCACCACTTTCACTCAAAAACCAGGAGAAACATTTTACAAGTGTTGGGATAGATATAAAGACTTGCTTAATACCTGTCCTCATCATGGTTTTGAAACATGGAGATTGGTCTCACAATTTTATGAAGGGTTAACACCTAAAGATAGACAAATGGTGGAATTGATGTGCAATGGAACTTTTGAAGATAAAGACCCTGATGAAGCAATGGAGTACCTAGACTTGCTAGCTGAAAATGCTCAAAATTGGGACACCACAGGTACGTGTGAGGCACCAGGTAAAACTCAACCTCATACATCTAATGGAGGCATGTACAACCTTAGGGAAGATCATGACCTCCAAGCCAAATTTGCATCTTTAGCTAGAAAAGTTGAGGCACTAGAATTAAAAAAGAGTGGTCAAATAAAATCTGTTCAAGAAATTGTGTGTCAAATTTGTGAAACTAATGAACACTCAACCAATAATTGTCCAACTTTGCCTTCTTTTAAGGAGTGTCTCCATGAACAAGCCAATGCTTTAAATAGTTTCCAAAGGCCAAGTCATAACCCATACTCGCAAACGTACAACCCTGGTTGGAGAAATCATCCAAATTTCAGTTGGAAGAATGGTAACAATAATGCACAAACTTCACAGCCACCATTTCAAGCACAACATAATTTTCAAAATTCTCATGGATATGCACCTCCTTATATTCCCCCTCCTAGAAGAAATCTTGAGGAAACACTGCATGCATTCATTGAAAAGCAAGAGACAATCAACTCTCAAAATGCTCAAACCATGGCAGATCTAAAAGATACTCTTGCAAAGTTCACATCTGCTCTTAGTTTTCAGGAGAAAGGTAAGTTTCCATCTCAACCCCAGCAAAATCCCAAAGGGCAATACAATTCAAGTGCAAGTGGTTCCGGAAGCCAACATATGGATCAAGTCAAATCAGTCACAACTCTCCGCAGTGGTAAGGTTATTGAAAAACCCGTTCTTGAACCTTGTGAGAAAGAAGATGAGTTAGTCTCTAAGGGTAAGGAAAGGGTTGAACCTGAACACTGCAAGGAGGAGACTGATTCCCCACCAGCACTTCCATTTCCTCATGCCATGACCAAACAAAGGAAAGTCAATCATAATTCTGAAATCTTTGAAACTTTCAAACAGGTAAGGATCAATATACCTTTGTTAGATGCTATTAAACAGGTACCGTCTTATGCTAAATTTTTGAAAGATCTGTGCACTGTGAAGAGAAAACTGAATGTGAAAAAGAAAGCCTTTTTAGCCGAACAAGTAAGTGCCATTCTTCAGAATGATAATGCTTTGAAATATAAAGACCCTGGTTGTCCTACAATTTCTTGCTTTATTGGAGAACATAAAATTGATAGAGCTTTACTTGATCTTGGAGCTAGTGTGAATTTACTTCCATATTCGGTTTTTCAAAGTCTCAATCTAGGTGAGTTAAAACCTACTTCTGTAACTCTTTTACTTGCCGATAGATCTGTAAAAGTGCCTAGAGGAATTGTTGAAGATGTGTTAGTACAAGTTGATAAATTCATCTTTCCTGTGGATTTTATTGTCTTGGATACACAACCTGTTGAAGCATGCAATTCAATTCTTGTTATTTTAGGACGTCCATTTCTTGCAACTTCTAATGCATTGATTAATTGTAGGAATGGAGTGATGAAGTTATCTTTTGGAAACATGACATTGGAGATGAATGTTTTTAACATTTGCAAGCAACCTGGAGATGATAATGATTTACAGGAAGTAGATTTTATTGAAAAATTAATTTGTGATCAATTTGAAAACACTTCCAGTGAAACTGAGTTTAATGAATCTGATGATTTGCAAATGGTTTATTTTCAGGAAGAATCGAAGGCAAATAGTTGGAGACCAAAAATTGAGGAATTGCCACCACGATCAATTGAGTCCATACCTTCAAGTGTTCAACCACCAAAACCCGATTTGAAGCCATTACCATTTAATCTCAAATACTCATTTTTGGGAGAAAATGAAACTTTTCCGGTAATAATTTCTTCCAAACTTAATGTTCATCGAGAAGGTAAGTTATTACAAACTCTGAAAACGCACAAAAATGCATTAGGATGGACCATAGCTGACATAAAAGGAATTAGTCCTTTGATTTGCACACACAAGATTTATTTAGAGGAAAATGCTAAACCCTCTAGAGAAATGCAACGAAGGCTTAATCCTAATATGAAAGAAGTAGTGAGAAATGAAGTCATTAAGCTTCTAGATAATGGAATCATTTATCCTATTTCTGACAGCAAATGGGTAAGTCCTACCCAAGTTGTACCTAAAAAGTCTGGAGTTACTGTGATAACAAATGAGAAGAATGAGTTAATTCCAACTAGGACTATTACTGGTTGGCGCATGTGCATTGACTATAGAAAACTTAATTCAATGACTAGAAAAGATCATTTTCCTTTACCTTTCATGGATCAAATTCTAGAAAGAGTTGCAGGTCATGAATTTTATTGTTTTCTAGATGGCTATTCAGGTTATAACCAAATTGAAATTGCATTTGAAGATCAAGAGAAAACTACTTTCACATATCCATTTGGTACATTTGCATACCGAAGGATGCCTTTTGGATTATGTAATGCACCAGCCACGTTTCAAAGATGCATGCTTAGCATATTCAGTGATATGGTTGAACGTTTTCTTGAGATTTTTATGGATGATTTTTCTGTTTTTGGTGATTCATTTGATGATTGTTTAACTAACTTGGAAAAGGTTTTGAACAGGTGTGAAGAGAAGAATCTTGTGCTAAATTGGGAAAAATGTCATTTTATGGTAACAAACGGCATTGTACTTGGTCACATTGTTTCATCAATAGGAATTGAGGTTGACAAATCTAAAATCGAGTTAATTGCTAACTTGCCAACACCAAAATCTGTTAAAAATGTTAGATCATTCTTAGGACATGCTGGTTTTTATAGAAGGTTCATCAAAGATTTTAGTGTAATATCTAAGCCATTGTGTAACCTTCTAACAAAGGATAATGTTTTTGAATGGACTGAACATTGTGAAGAAGCCTTTGTTAAACTTAAAAACTTGCTTACTTCTGCTCCTGTCATTCAACCTCCTGATTGGTCATTACCTTTTGAAATAATGTGTGATGCTAGTGATTATGCCGTGGGTGCTGTTTTAGGACAAAGAAAAGATAAGAAACCCTATGTGATTTACTATGCAAGTAAAACTTTAAATAGTGCTCAAATGAATTACACCACCACTGAAAAGGAATTACTTGCAGTAGTATTTGCATGTGAAAAATTCAGATCTTATCTTGTTGGCTCACCTGTTATTGTTTTTAGCGATCATGCAGCGTTGAAATATCTTCTTTCTAAGAAGGATTCTAAGGCTAGATTGGTGCGGTGGATTTTGTTACTTCAAGAATTCGATATCACAATCAAGGATAAGAAAGGCACCGAAAATGTTGTCGCGGATCATTTGTCAAGATTGACAACTGATTCGAGATCTGACATCACACCAATCAATGACTACTTTCCTGATGAATCTTTACTTTCTGTCTCTACGATGCCTTGGTTTGCTAATATAGTTAATTTTCTTGTTTCAGGACATTTGCCAGCTCATTGGAGTACCCAAGACAAAAGAAAGTTCTTGAACGAAGTGAAGAACTTTTATTGGGATGACCCTTACTTGTTCAAATATTGTCCTGATCAAATATTTCGAAGATGCATTCCCGACAATGAGGTAAGTAGTGTCATTAAATTTTGTCATTCTGAGGCATGTGGGGGTCATTTCTCATCAAGAAAGACAACTGCAAAAATCTTACAATGTGGATTTTATTGGCCCACCATGTTCAAAGACACGCATGCATTCTGCAAAACTTGTGAAAATTGTCAAAAGCTAGGATCTATTTCAAGACGTCACATGATGCCTTTAAATACTATTCTTGTCATTGAAATCTTTGACTGTTGGGGTATAGATTTTATGGGTCCATTTCCTCCATCATTTGGTTTTGTGTACATATTAGTCGCAGTAGACTATGTTTCAAAATGGATAGAGGCAATTCCAAGTCGTAACAACGATCATAAAACAGTGATCAAGTTTTTGAAAGAAAATATTTTGAGTCGATTTGGAATCCCTCGGGTCATGATAAGTGATGGTGGAACACATTTCTGTAACAAGCCATTTGAGTCTTTAATGAAGAAATATGGAATCACACACAAAGTTGCCACCCCTTATCACCCTCAGACAAATGGACAAGTAGAACTTGCTAATAGGGAGATCACACAAATCTTGGAAAAAACAGTGAACCCTAATCGGAAGGACTGGTCTTTAAGACTTAATGATGCACTTTGGGCTTATCGCACTGCTTTTAAAACATCATTAGGTATGTCACCTTATAGGTTGGTTTATGGAAAACCTTGTCATTTGCCTGTGGAACTTGAACACAAAGCTTATTGGGCTATTAAAGCTTTCAATTCAAACCTGGATGATGGTAGCCATCTGCGTAAGTTGCAAATAAATGAGCTTGAGGAAATAAGAAATGATACATATGAAAATTCAAAAATTCATGAAGCAAGAATCAAAGAGTTTCATGATAAGAGAATCTTGAGAAAAACATTTGATGTTGGTCAAAAAGTTTTGCTTTATAATTCTCGACTCCATTTATTTCCTGGAAAGCTAAGATCAAGATGGAGCGGTCCATTTATTGTGAAACATGTGTATCATTATGGGGCCTTTGATATTGAGAATCCAAAGAATGGCAATGTTTTTAAGGTAAATGGACATCGTTTGAAAGCTTACTTTGATAATTTTCCTAGTGAAATTGAATCCATTGGTTTGAATGATCCTGTATATAAAGGTTGATTATATTATTTTTCTCACATTGTTTTTGTGTTTCTTTTTATGTGACTCTTGTTTTGCTAGTCTTTCTCCAACCCCGGTCAAATGGCGGATAACGGTACTCCGTGACTCTTAAGTCGGTTCTTTCAGTTTCCCATGATAACTGATATCTGTGTATATATTTGTTCAATTTCTTGTTCCTTCTCTTTTCTTTGCATCTCTCATCCACTTCTCTTTTGAAAAATGGACACCACTCTTGAAAAATTGAAAAAGTATTTTCCCGCCCTGCCTCAGAATGCGATTACAAAAATTTACCGTGCTAGGTGTGAAAGATTGAGGTTGTTAATGAACCATGGAATTCCTGAAGATATTCGATGGCTGATTGAAGCAAAGGTCCGATTGTCAGGTGAGTCTTCCAATACTTTTATTTCATACATGCTTGGAACAGGTAAAAGCACTTTTGCAAAGAAACGTCGTGCAAAACGACTGAAAGTCTGTCACCGATGTGCCAGATGGACTTGTAATGCAAAATGTCGTTCTTTAGGAATGGTATCTATAAACCGTGAAGATAAAATACAATTCATTAAGGATGGCCTGAGTAAGGAGTCTTTGGATAATCTTCTATTAACTCTTGAGACGCATCCTAGTGGAGATGTGCATCGTGCAATTCATGATTTATGGCCTCATTTTCATAAAGAACATGATCGACTTAGTCTTGGGAATCTGACTAAAAAAGACCCTGTTTGTCAGTTTTTAAGAAAACTGGATGGGAAGCCTATCCCCGACCCATAGAGGGCGTTTAAGCCGTTCTTGGACGTAAAACCAAGGGAAGATGTGAGCCACAATCACAACTGCTTGTACATACACATGCTTTTTCAAAAATAAATAAATAAATAAATAAATAAATAAAAATATACAAAGAGAGAGAGAGTGAGACTCCAGCTAGCCTACATATAGGTGGTATGATTGCATTTTCAATTTCTCATCTATAAAATCTTCTCTTCCTTCCCATCATTTCTACTCTACCCATTCATTTAATAGATATAGAAGTGTGTAGAAATGGCCAGTTCCTCTGTTCCTAAAATAAAAACTATTTGTGTTTTTTGTGGATCCAATCCTGGGAAAGAAAAAGAGTTTTTAGAATCAGCAAATCATCTTGGTCGGGTACTAGCTGAGAGAAAGATTCATTTAGTGTATGGGGGAGGTAGCCTTGGGTTAATGGGGAGTGTTTCAATAGCTGCATTTTTAGGAGGCAGTCAAGTTTTGGGGGTCATCCCCAAAGCTTTAGCCGAAGGGGACATCATTGGAAAAACAGTCGGCGAGGAACTACAGGTCTCCACAATGTCTGAACGACTATCTGTAATGTTTAACCATGCTGATGCCTTTATTGCTTTACCAGGTGGTTTGGGAACTTTAGAAGAGATATTTCATATTTCATCTTGGGCTCAGCTGAACATTCACCAGAAACCTATAGGTTTGCTAAATGTTAATGGTTTTTATAATACTTTACTGTCTTTTCTTGATCATGCTGTGGAACAACAATTTCTAACATTTTTAGCGCGACAAATCCTCATCTCTGCTGCTACTGCTGAACAATTGATTGATGAACTTCAATCTTTCATCCCTGTAGTTGATTCCTCTATGAGTCGACTTAATTGGTCAATCACGGAACGCCGTAAAAAGCTTAGATTGGATTTGAGCCTTAGTTTGTGAAATATTGTGTCTTTTGGTTTTATTAATGGTATAGTATTTGTGTTTTGTTGTTTCTTGTATTTGTTTAAGTGTGTTTCAGGTTTGTCAGTAGTCGCTGTTTCAGGTGATGTCTTCTATACTCTATCTTTCTACCTTACAACATTGAGGACAATGTCTCGTTTTGGTTGGGGGGAGAGGGTAGTAGTTGATATTACAAAAAAAAAAAAAAAAAATTTATTAACTAACTGTGTTTTCTATTATTACAACCATTTGCAAACCTGTTGTTACTAGGATGGCAGAGTAAAGGATGAACTTTAGTGACTCTTGAGACGCATCTTAGTAAACATTCTTAACAAGGTCTATTATAATACTTCTTGAAATATTCAGATTTACAAACTCTCGCATTGTTATCACTTAAATTCTGCTCATATACTTATTTAACAAGTATTCTTAAACCTTCATTTTCACACACACACTTTAACATATGATTGTGGGTTGCATATTGGATTATTACATTATTTATGTTCTTTTGTTAAAGGTAACAACTAAGGGAAAGGGACAGTATATATATAAAAACAAAAAAAAAAACAAAAAAAAAAAACAAATAAATAAATAAAAAAGTAGATAAGTTTGGTTTCGTAGCCTCCTTGACTTAAGCAATTAAGCCCGAAGGGGTGTTTTAACACCTAGTACCCTAAAGTCAACTGACTTGGGAGCTATTGGCCTAGTGCTTGTTACATGGGTTAAGGAGAAAAGCTTAAGGGAATCAAACATTGCACTATCTACGTGTCAGTATCTGCAACCCGAGTTACTAAGCTCGTAGGGGTGTCTCAACACCTGATGCCCTAAGACCAACTGGTCTGGGAGTCATTAGCTAAAAGCTCGTTACATGGGTTCAAGATACATTGTATTATAAATTCTTGCTTTCAAAAAAAAAAAAAAAAAAAAAAAAAAAAAACAAAAGAGATAATAATCCCAACCCAAGGAAGTTAACCTTAAACATTGGAACAAAAATTTTGTTTTCTTCCATGAAAAGCTCCATAGCTATGTTTTGATTTACTGAGCACAAAAAGAAGGTTTATTAATATCTTGTTTAAGAAGTATGAAGCAGATATATAAATTTAATGAGAGTTTGTTTATTTGGATAGATTAATGGAAGTTAAATGATGAATACCTTGCTTTGTGGAACTTGCAAATTGTTTTTGTATTTTAACGCTTTGATTACTAGGGACTAGTAATAAGCTGGTTGGGGGGTGTGATTAGTACTTAAAAGTGCATTCTCATTAAGGCTTTATATCATCGTATTGCACTAAAGTATCGTTAAATTCCCTAACTAAAGCATGTTTTATAATAACAAGTCTAATAATATAATATATCTTTAATTTATGGTAAATGCTTGTTTTGAATGCAGGTATATCTCACAATTCAAAGGATTGATTGCTGTGATTAACAATTGAAAGTGAAGAGACAAAAAGAGGACTAGGCTAAGAGAAGAGATGCTGGTTCAATTCCAAACTGGAACACTATTCGGTTATTTGATCATAACTGGAGTTGTAGAACTCGGATTTGGGTCCACTTTATATGGATGGAAAGATAAGACATAGACCTAAAACTTTCATGAAGGGTCCAAAACTCAATTCTGCCGTTTCCAAGTTCAAATATTAGCAACAACGGAGAAGTCGGAACCTGTCCTGCAGCTCAAACACTGTTCGGTTTTCAGCTCATATCTTGAGTTCTAGAAGTCCAAATGAGCTCTGGTTTTTTTTGTTGGAAAGCTGAGACAATTGCCCACAGCTTTCATGGAACAAAGGGCTCAAATTCTGATGTTAGCAATGACGTTTTGGCCAGCCAACAATATCAAAAATCTGCCAACAATTTCAAGAACCAGCAGCCAATAATGTCAAAAACCAGCCACCAAATCAATGGTTGGCCACCAACTATTTTCTTAGTCCACCAATCAATAGTTCTGAATCTTAGCCTATAAAAGGAGGCATTTGCCATGTATTTAGATATATTATTTTTCAGATCAAAATCATGTTCTTGTTTTCTCTCTTTATATCTTTGTAATGTTCAAGTTTTCTTTCATGTTATATTAATCTCTTGTTTATGCTTTTTCATTTCCTTTCCTATAATTAGTTAACTTATATCATGTTTATGTTCTTATGTTGTTTATTTATGTTTTTCTTCTTCATTATGTTTAGCTAAGTTAATTATGTCAAGGTGAAAAGGTTTTACTAATGGTGTTAGAATATGTATAATATAAACTCAACATGGACTTTAATGTTTATATTCAAGAAAAATTGTTATTAGCATGTCTTATTTTTTTATCTTAATAATCCTTAATACCTTGCTTGTTAAATGGTTAATCTAGATTTGTGTTGTATAACACTTGGTACATCAAATGCTTGATCCTTCATAGTTTTCGGCCGACATCGTTGTTATGATAGGAACTTGATTTGTTGTTAACATAAGCTAGCAACATGAATGCCTGATGATATTTATAAGTATGGTGTTACTTAGACAAGATAATTAATATGATCATGTTAATACTTTATAATGAGCCATTAATGATAAATCATCCGATTAGAACCTCCTTTGTGTGTGGTTTCTAGTTGAGTAATAAAAAGAGTTTATATTATATTTATTTGAAATACCATTAGTGAATTCTCTAACCTTGACATTTGTTTTTATCATTGTTTAATCCTTACATTAATCTCCCATCTCAAAGTTCTCATTAATTTCTTCCTCTTCTTCTTTTTATTATTATTACTACTACTACTACTACTACTACTACTACTACTATTAATATTATTATTACTATTATTATTATTATTATTATTATTATTATTATTATTTACATTCTTGTTATATGTTATGTACGTTAAGTATGCTCTGTGTTTGATCAAGGATCCTGACATTGTTGGTCTTGCCTTATTCATTCACATCAGAAATCTGTTTATATTATATAATATATCTCTTTGATCTTTTCATAAAATCAGTATATAGGCTGGAAACCTGTGACCCGATCTTTTAGATCATTCTCAGGTATAACAACGCCACGTACTGAGTATTATTATTATTATTATTATTATTACTATTATTATTATTATTGTTATTATTGTTGTTGTTGTTGTTGTTGCATTGTTATTTATAATTTATACAATTAACCTCTCTGTGGTTCGACCCCGGTCTTGCCGGGTTATTTATTACTTCGACACTCCTGCACTTGGGAGAAGACATCAATCTTTTGGTCGTGTCATAAAGCAAACTCGTCAGTGAACTGACTCGCTAGAACACAAAATCATCAGCGAAACTGGTTCGCTGGTGGCCCTTATTCGGCAGAAATCACCAGCACGCGCAGGCCACTGCTGATGCAGATTGTTGACGAAAACTGAGTCATTGCTGACTCAAAAATTATCAATGCAACATAATTTTGCAGTTGGCGCTGAAATTGTCAGCATATATGGTTCACAGCTAACTTAGAAATTGTTGACAAAAACTGAGTCAGTGCTAAATCAGAAATCATCAACGCAACATAATTTCACAGTTGACGCTGAAATCATCAACGCATATGGTTCAAATCTGACTTAGAAATTGTTGATGAAAACTAAGTCATCATCGACTCAGAAATCATCAGCGCAACACAGCTTCGCAACTAATGTTGAAATTATCAGCGTACATGGTTCACACCTAACTCAGAAATTGTTGACGAAAATTGAGTCGTTGTCGACTCAAAAATCATCATCGTAACACAATTTCACAACTGACGCTGAGATCGTCAGTATACACAATCATACCTTCATTCATATGGTACATAAACATGCAATTTCATCAATCATGTAAATAGAATTTGGGCATCAACCTAACATGGTCTCTGTTTTTTAGCTCTAGCATGCTTTTCAAGGTTCAAAGACAATATAATTCTGCATATAACATCATCCTAACATATTATCATACAATTTCATCAAACACAAACAGAAATTTACGTCATTAACACCAACATGCTTCCAGTTTTGATTTCAACAGGGTCTAAGGTTCCAACAAGGTCACAATCCATGCATTTCGTCACCTTAAATTTGTGTTTTGTCTAGCCCTCACTATAGCCGACCCTCCTCCTAAACTCACATTCTAAGTCATTCATGATTCTTTTGTAAAAGGTCTGCACCCGTTTTCTTTCGTCTTCTATTCTACTTGAATCTTTTTTATTTAGTTATAGATTTTTGAGTTAAGGTGTAAGAACATTACTTTTTTTTTTAAGAGTTTCCCCTTTTCTCCTTAGTCCAACTATTAGGTAATATTCAGCCAAGGAAATGTTATAAATCATATCTTAGGTTTTTAACAATCCTAATGAGGGTTTTGATGGTTTGTTCATCTTTTTCTGTTTTTGGTTTTTCCCTTCTTTCTTCTTCTGCTGCACTAGCCCGCCCCTAGGTTCCCTTTTCTTTTATGGTTTCAGTTGCCACCCTTCTCCTTAACTCTCCTTCACTCAAGTACCCAAAGAAGACAACATGCAACTGGGTTTGGTGGTCGGTTCTTTTAAAAGAGAGGGAGGCTGTTTCAACAAAGCTGTAGTCAATTTTGGGGGAGAGATCTAGGCTCCTTCTTCTTTCCCAACTCTTTTCTCACTCTACACTCATGGGGTTTGGCATGCAGGCTGTCTGGTTCGATTATCTTATTAGGAGGGGTAGCTACTGCAGTTGCAATGACAATTGCTATTTTTAGGGAGAGCAAAGGTCATTCTCTCTCTATTACTGCATTTATACCCCCCTTAAATGTGGAGGGGTGTTGGAAGGTTAGTTGCCCTTGTTCTTATCCCTATTTGGTTCATCCTAGGGCTGGTCATATCCTTCATTGTTTCCATTTAGAGTAGGTCAGTTCTGCTTCTTCACACTTCCCCTTAGAGCAGGCCGGTCCATACTCCTCAATTCTTCCTAACATGGGTCGGCCCAAGACTAAATTTTTATCGGGGTTTTACAAAACACATGGATTCCTCAGCGCACCCAGCCACCGATGACTCAGAAATCATCAACAACAACTGCGCCGCTACCGACTCAGAAATCGATATTAAAAACTGTGTCGTTGTCGACTCAGAAATTGACAACAAAAACTGTGTTGCTATCGATTAAGAAATCGGCAACGACGATGGAGTTGTTTCTGGCTTTACTTTTTTTTGTTGGGTGTTTACATTTAATAAGAGATATGCCTACTGAGTGTCATCTCTTGAGATGCAAGTGACTGAAATTTTTCTATTTTCATTTCTTAAGTGAAGTAAATTTTTTTGAAGATATAATTGCATTGTAGTTTCTTTGGCCTCATATATTCCTTGACATTGATCCACCACCAGCTGGGAATCACTGTAAACTTGCATATGATATGCATTTAGGGCTTCTGCCAAACATAATAAGCCAGAATAGCTTTATATTCTGACATATTATTTATAGCTAAGAATTCAAAGTGAACCCCATATTCAAAGACTTGCTCATTCAAACTGGTCAATAGTATTCCAACTCTACTTCCATTGATATTGGAGGATCCATCAACATATAAGTTCCAAGCGGGGGCTTGTAGTGGTTGTTCTATTAGCACATCTGGTGTAGTAAAAGCTACAATTGAAGATTGTAGTTTAGATATATCCCTTAAATTCTCAAAAGTACACTTAATAATAAAGTCTACTAAGGCTTGACTCTTTATGGTTGGTCGATGTTTGTATTGAAATCAAAATTCTCCCAGTTCAATGGTTTATTTCACCAGTCGTCCAAACATTTCTGGCTAGTGGAGGATCTGTCACAAGGGTTGGCCTAAGAGTATGATGATCTAGTGGGCTTGGAAATATGGCTTGAGTTTCCTAGAAGCGCTCACCAAAGCAAGGGCCACATTCTCCACCTTCAAATATCTAATTTCTGCATCATGAAGGGTGCGACTTGAAAAATAGACTAGGCGTTTCACCCCTGTCTTCTTTAACCATAACAATGCTTACAACCAAGTCTAATACTCCCAAATAAAAGGAAGAGATCTTTACAGGTTGGGACAAAAGTTTAGGGGATGAGAGGTGGGCTTTTAGTTCATCAAAAGCAACACTATATTCACCCTGTTTTATTTGGCAGACTCATGTTTTCTTAGGCTGATGGCTGAACTCAGGTTTTTTGGATTTAACATATCACCAACCCAAGATATACTGGGTTCGGCGATGTTTGGGGTTTGGTATAATATCAGACCAATGTTCTCTTGGTTTTAGTAGATTGCTGAACCCAAACGTATTGGGTTTGACAATTCGCCAGACTTGTATTGTCTTGGATCTGACACGCCATCAAATTTAATTTATATTAGATTTGACTGATTACTGAACCAATTATTTTAAAATTTAGAATATCACCATATGCCAAAAATAATTACCTTTATAGCTTATCAGCTCTTTCGAGGATTGACATCCAGCCAAAGCAATTCGGTGAAGAATTTCAAAATTTTGATCAATTATCCTGACTGTCATTTTCACTAAGCTCGAGCCTTAATCCAATTAGGTAGACATCAAAATCCAGTTGTTTCCAGCGGCAAAGGCCAAAAAAAAAAAAGCACCAAACTTTTGACTTTTATAACCAATGGATTGAAGTTCCAATGTGAATCCATTCATAAAATTCTGGCTTGCGGTTGGCCCACTGTTGCTTTTGTCAAATTTTACATCTTCACATGATGCAATAAGGATTATTTAATGCATGCATGATCTAAGCATTCCACTAATCCCATGGCCTTTCTTAAACAATAGATTTTTGCTTGTTCCCGACTGTCCGCCCATAATCGACACCTTACGTAGCCTATGGTTTCAAGTTTTTCAACGAAAGTCACCATAAGAACTGATCACCAATACCATACAAAAATAATATATTCTAATTTTCAACTACGCAAATAAATAATAAGCAACCTCAACTAGCACTTTAAACCCTCCTTTTGATCTCTCTCTCTCTCTCTCTCTTCTGTACATTGCTGATCTCTTCTGTTTGGATTCAGTATTTCACCATGCCTTCTCTTCTTCTAATTCTGATCCTCTTGCTGCTTTTTTGCATCTTGAAACTCACTCTCTCAATGATATGGGTTCCTCTAAGAATCCAAACCCATTTCAAGAAACAAGGCATAAGTGGCCCTAAATACAAGATCATTTTCGGCAACTCGGCAGAGATCCGCCGTTTATTTGCTGCGGCAGCAGAGTCTAAGTCAACATGTATCAACCATGATATTCTTCAACGTGTGGCTCCACTGTACTACGAGTGGTCACGCAAGTATGGGAAGACTTTCCTCTACTGGTTTGGATCCAAGCCTAGATTGGCTATGTCCGACCCAGATATGATTAAGGAGATTCTAATGAATACAAGTGGGTCATTTGAGAAGATTCCGTTTAACCCGCAATCAAAAGTTCTGTTTGGAGGAGGGCTTGTTGGGCTTGATGGTGATAAATGGGCTCTACATAGAAGGATCACAAACCAAGCTTTTAACATGGAGCGGGTTAAGGTAAGCTTGTAAGCTCATCAATTCTTGTATTGGGCTCATTATCATTGTAGACATGTTTGCGAGTATTTTTTACACATTGAGCTCAAATACTTTGGGTTCTCTACTGGTCTTGTTAGGTCCACGTGACCGAATGATACATCGAAGAAGTAACTTGGGATGTTGATAAAAACACACTCCTTGTATCAGTCTTTTAAATAAATCTCTCGCAATGCTAATCCTAAGTATTCTACTCAACAAGTTCAGGGTGGAAATATACCTCTTAAGCCAACCCCTTAAGGGTTAGGAATAGAGTTCCTAACCATTAGAGGTTCAGAATCACACTCATCCAAGCATGTAAAACCTTTTGCAGTCCTTATGGTTCCTCGTAATCTTTGCAAATTTGATCCAAATTTCATCAAACTGCTGACACCAAAATCTATTTGACAGGGTTGGGTTCCAGAAATTGTGGGAAGCATTGCCAAGATGCTAGAGAAATGGGAGGGAATAAGAGGAGGGAGAGATGAGTTTGAGATGGATGTGCATAAAGAACTTCATGACCTCTCAGCAGATATTATATCCAGAACTGCTTTTGGAAGCAGTTATGAAGAAGGGAAGCGCATATTTACATTACAGGAACAACAAATGCATTTAGTTTCTCAAGCTCTGAGAAGTGTCTACATTCCAGGGTTCAGGTGATTACTATCCTTTCATTTGACCACAAATTATAATACTACTAAAAGAAACCAGAATGAAAGGTTTGTTTTATTATCTGTGCAGGTTCGTGCCTACTAAGAAGAACAGAGAGAGGAGGAGACTAGAGAATGAAACTCGTGAAGCGATAAGAATGCTGATCAAGAATAACAGCAGAGCAAGAGAAAATTCAAGGAATCTACTTAGTTCACTCATGTCTTCATATAAAAATCACGAAGGGTGTTGGGGATTCTGCTCCCCCTAGCGGACTGGTGATATTCTGATAGTTGTCTATTAGAGGCTAAACACATTGACACACAATATTTAACGTGGTTCGACAAATCGCCTACATCTACGGGAGAGGTACATACTATTAGAGATAGAGAAAAGATACAATACACATACATGGAGGAGGAGGATCACATCCACTCTACTCAACTCTTAGCTCTCATTGCTGCACTTGCAGCTACTGCAATGGCAGCAGCCATTGCAGCCACTCTCTTCTTCTCTTCTCTCTTATTCTCCTCACAATCTCTCTCATTTTGCTGCTCTCTCTTGGTGCCTATTTATAGGCTTCAATGGCAGCTCCTCTTGCTTATTTGTCAACAATGGTGGCCACTAACTCTAACTCATCTTCAACAATGGTGGTTGCATCAGCAGCCTTGACTCTTTGATAATGGCAGCCATCCTCTTCTAGAAGATAGGCTGCAGATGCTGCCACATAAGTGGCAATATCCCAACAATCACCCTCTTTGCTATTTATGTGGGCAATTGTCCTTTTGCTTCTTAAGCACATGCATGCATTCTGCAGCTCTTCTAAGCTTACCATTCCAAGAGCATATTTGGTCAAGTTTACAGGTACTTGCCAAACCTTTCAATCACCAGAGTCACCAAAGCACCCCTTTTCTCACTCCAAAGGATCACTTCAACCAGATGGTTTGTCACATCTCATCTAAAGAGTGTTAACGCTTGTCTCTGGAACAACATTCCCCTTCAAGCATATCAACCATGCTTGGTCCAGAATGATTTATCAAGCCTCACATCAAGGCTTACAACACCCCCTCAAATGGAAATATCTATTTCCGAGTGCGATAGTCATTATCTGAGTATTTCAATGTGACCACGAGTTCACTACTCTTTTAAGAGTCTACTCATCCCGGAGTTGCGTCTGCCCTCTGTTCCACCCTAGGAACCATGCCTTACTTCTCCATGAGTCTCTCACTCTTAGTCCTAAGAGTCCAGGTAGCTCTCCACCTTTAACCATGGGGGCAACCCATTAAAGGTTGATCCATATCTGTCTTCATACTCTGAGTATTACAATGTCATTACCGAGCTCACCACCTTGACAAGAGTCAACTTGTTCTTGGAACCTGCGCATGTCCTCTGCTCATTCCTAGCAGTCGCGTCTTAATGCTCCACAAGTCATCCACTTATTGTCCAAGATAAATGTTATCTAGCTCATTGATCTTTAGCCTAGGGGTAATATCCATGAAAGTCAATCCTGCATTTGTCTCCATACTCATCATAGCCATTTCATTGGCTATCCATACACCTGTCCACTCATATCTAGCCATCACATTGGCTTTGGGGCGTTCTGAACTAGGCTCCTTTCATGGCCCTCACACCTTCTCTAAGGTGTCTTCGCCCGTTGTCATGGGGTGGTCTCATCCTCCTTCATCGGAAATGCTTCAATGTGGCTCTAAGATTCTCTACCACCATGTGGACTATGGGAGAGATCACTGCCACTGATCACATAGAAAGAGAGAGTTGCGGTATACTCCTCGTAATCTTCCATCTCATTTTCTATGTTTGGAGCTTCTGCGTCGTTTGTCATCGCGCTTGACAGCTCCACCTACACCAACTCTCTTTGGTGTCTTCGCCTTTCATAATAGGCGGTCGCCTTTTATCACAGGCGTTTGCACCCCCTCAATTAGGTGCCTCTGCAATAACTTATCTTTCCATCCTTGCATGCATTGGAAAGGTCCTCGCCTGTTGTCTTCATCAAGAGCACATGAGACTTCATGTTGTACACAACTTTTACATAGTCTCTACTCTGAGCTTCATCTGGGAAAACTTCTTCTCCTTGCACCTATTGTCTCATTACAGTACCTCGTTGAATCACGAGTACTCCTACACAATCTCCATGTGCCCTCGTGCAATTTCTGTTCTCCAGATTTCTCCCTATTCCTTGCTTATGTTTGACAGCAGCTCAAACTGTCACAACACCTATCCAAGTCAAAATAGGATGCCAATCTTTATTCCCTTGCTGTATTTCTCTTCCATTATCAAGGTCTTAATCAATTCTCCCTTCGAGAAATCACAGTCACCGAATCTAACTTCTTTGGAGAAATCACCACTCCATCAGATCCTTGAACATACAGAACCCAACTGTTCCCTTATGCCGTCGTCTTGCTAGTCTTCAATCGTTTCATTACAAACTGCTATATATACGAAAATAGTACCGTATGGATAATCCTTCCACTAAGCAAGTTCCCAGGAAAGATTGGAGGGGTCACACTGGTCCCGCTTAAAACCCAATCTCCTAGATAAAACTTCTTAGGCCATATCTATCCATCGTACTGTCTTTCCGTATATACAACCATTTGCTAGCTTTGTTGCGGCTTTCCTTTACAAGTGATCTGGGGTATCTTGGTTTTATACCTGATTTCTCAACATCTGGCGAGACTACCAATGCTTAGATTCGTCAAGATTGGTCTTCGTTAATTTCCACTCTCTACCTCAAATCATCCACTTGATCGGGTGTCTAGAGTGTCCCAATTTTGCCTTCATTCAACAACTAAAAAATCTCTCCATTCAGTAGTTCAGCACATGTAATTGGGTAAACATGTGCACCTTATTCTTCTTCATCTCCATCGACCACCATGATGACTTTCAGATGCTTCCTAATCGGGCAATCTCTTTTCTTAATTCACCACCACCACTTTTAGTCTCAATCTCAATGATTAGACCGTACCATTGCATCCGGAACGATCAAATTAGCTGGAAACAAGTCTAAAATCGTCCAAATCGCATTTCAGATGGCTAAGATTTGATCAAAACAATTCTGGCCTGATGAACGACCCAAATTTCAATCTCAGATCTAGTTGCACCTAGGATCAGCTACACTGGATCCTATCCCTCGGCTCGCGGCTTGGCTCAAACTCGGCTCGGCTCGCGGCTGATGACGTGGCAGGTGGGTCCCACGGTGCTGACGTGTCAGCTGACTGGGTGCTGCCTTGGCATGCCAACTGTGCATGCTGACGTAAGCCTTGATGTGAGGCTTGATAAATCATTCCGGACCAAGCATGGTTGATATGCTTGAAGGGGAATGTTGTTCCAGAGACAAGCGTTAACACTCTTCAGATGAGATGTGACAAACCATCTGGTTGAAGTGATCCTTTGGAGTGAGCAAATGGGTGCTTTGGTGACTCTGGTGATTGAAAGGTTTGGCAAGTACCTGTAAACTTGGCCAAAGACGCTCTCGGAATGGTAAGCTTAGAAGAGCTGCAGAATGCAAGCATGTGCTGAAGAAGCAAGAGGACAATTGCCCATGACAAAGAGGGTGATTGTTGGGATATTGCCACTTATGTGGCAGCATCTGTAGCCTATCTTCTAGAAGAGGATGACTGCCATTGTCAAAGAGTCAAAGAGGGTTGCTGGTGCAGCCATCATTGTTGAAGATGAGCTGGAGTTGGTGGCCATCATTGTTGACAAATAAGCAGGAGGAGCTGCCATTGAAGCCTATAAATAGGCACCAAGAGAGAGAAGCAAAATGAGAGAGATTGTGAGGAGAATAAGAGAGAAGAGAAGAAGAGAGTGGCTGCAATAGCTGCTGCCATTGCAGTAGCTGCAAGTGCAGCAATGAGAGCTAGGAGTTAAGTAGAGTGGATGTGATCCTCCTCCTCTATGTATGTGTATTGTATCCTTTTTCTATCTCTAATAATATGTACCTCTCCCGTGGATGTAGATGATTTGCTGAACCACGTTAAATATTGTGTGTCAGTATACTTAGCCTCCAATAGGCAACTATCAGAACATCACCGATCGGCGCAGGGGAGCCGAAATCCCCAACAAAGGGAAGGAAGATACGTTAGGGGTAGAGGAGATTATAGATGAATGCAAGACCTTCTATTTCGCAGGAAAGGAAACTACTGCCAATCTTTTGACTTGGTCTCTTATCCTCTTAGCATTACATCAAGAATGGCAAAACAAAGCAAGGGAAGAAGTGTTTTCTGTCTGTGGAGGGAATGATCTTCCAGTGGCAGAGAATTTAAACGATCTCAAGATTGTAAGCTTAGAATACTAGCCTGACAGAGTTGTAAGAATTTTAAAAGGGTGCAGTTTTGCTCTTCTACATCATAATAATTCTAAATTTCTTTTTGTTAATATCCTGGTTCCTTATCTTGCAGGTTAACTTGATACTCAATGAAACACTTCGGCTCTACCCTCCAGCTACTATGTTGATGAGACAAGCATCTAAAAAGGTTAAGCTTGGGACCCTGGACATTCCTGCTGGCACTCAAATCTATTTATCCTTGACTGCTGTCCATCATGATACTGATATATGGGGAGAAGATGGCAGTGAATTCAATCCCTCGAGATTTAATGAGTCTCGAAATCACTTAGCTTCATTTTTCCCATTTGGGATAGGCCCCAGAATTTGTGTTCGTCAAAATTTAGCCATTGTTTAGGCAAAAATTGTCCTAGCTATGCTCATCAAACATTACTCTTTCATAGTATCCCCAACCTATGTCCACGCTCCAATGCTCTTTATAAGCTTGCAGCCTCAATATGGTGCACAGATACTTTTCCGCAGGATTTCGAATTGAAGGTTGGTTAGCAGTATAATCCGATGTTCCTGAAAAATAATTACAACCCGAAGGATTGTACCTTCAAAAAAGATATTCTTGTCTTTTCACATACCAAATTTTTGTATGTAAGTTTCAAAATTTGGTATTTCTCGAGACATGAGAACTTGATTGGTTGGTCCACTAGATGGGAGGCTCATTGAGTTTTTTTATGTCATTAAGGCATAATTTTTGTTGTCTATTTAATTGGTCATTTGAGTTTTGTCATGCAGGTTTAGTCTTTGCTGAATTTTACATAGATCTAGAATATGCCATTACACGTCAAGAGCTCTCATAAGAAAAAGGAGTGGAGGTAGATGCCCCTGAAACATGCCAAAACTCCCGACAGTTAGCGTATAATCTAGTTCAAGAAAAAAGTGAGCATGTTTCATCACCCTATAATCCCTATAATCCCGTGGGTTTAAATATGATATTATTATATTAAAAAATTATTCATGTTTGATTAAAATATATTTTAGAAATTAAGAACCACAATATAATTAATACAAAGATTATATTTATAAACCTAAAAAAATTAAGTAAGGACTTGATTAAATTAATTTCTAAAATTGTCATGAATTAATATATGAATATTATTCAAGTGGCAAATTGATATTTTATTAATTTATAGGGATTTTCAGATTTAGCTATAAATAGTAAAGTATGCTTTTTATTTTTGTGTGGTTATTTGTTAGACAGAAAAACTACGTATGTCACAGAATAGAGATCTAACACTCTAGGTATAACAATTCCTCTCTCCTAAATATGGATTTATAAGATTTTTCACTGGTGGTTCGTGAATATTACCGTTGGAGGTCGGACACTTGGACAACTTGTGGTTTATGGAAACCCATCATTTAAATAATTATTCAAAGCTGAATAAGATGAAATCTTCAGGTAATAAATCTCTAAACAACTATATATCTGTCTAACAGAATCCTAGGGACTCCCAAATAATTTTGTTTTATTGTTTTCACTGCATGTATGATATTCGGGAACCCAATAGTGGTATCCGAGCCTTCGTTAGACAATTAGAGTTGTTGATTGCATGTTTTAATTGTTAATGATGTTAATTGTGAATTAAATTTATATGCAAATTTATTTTTCCAAAAAATATTTTTTCTCATTATTCTTTCTAGTTACTATTCTGGCCAAATTTGGCCAGAATTCACCAGTAATTTTTTAAAATTGGTTTTAGGTGGCTACAATAGACACAAGTAGTGGCGCCAACATCGCTGGCGTGCCTGGCTCTGCTACGTGCACGACTACCTTTGGCAGAAGGCCTAACATCGCCAGACTAGGGCTGCGTGGGGGCTGTTACCCTGCGTTGCCACCAGGTGCAGTGGGAGTACTAGTGCCGCTACTAAAGGCTGCCACTGGCGTGGTCTAACCATGCCAACAATAGCAAGAAGAAGATGTCAGGGGAAAAATTATAATTTTACCCCTACTGTTTAAATTAGGGTTTTTAGAGGTAGAATTATGTATATACTCCTGCGAGTACTTATATCTAATCACTTTTTGGTATATTTAGAGCTGGAATTATGATTTTAGCTCTTCATATATAAAATAATAATTTTATATTAAAATTGAAACCCTAAATTAAATTAATTATAGAATTAATTTTTCTAATAGGATTAGGAATGAATTAAATTGTTTAATTCATTTTTAATAATAGTTTTTGAAGAAAAAAAAATTGTTTGGGAAATTTTCAAATTGGATTTGATTGAATATTTCGAAGTGTTAGAAATATTATTTTAAATTGTACATAAGGCCAATAATTAGAATAACATGCAATATATTTTTAATTATGCATATTAAAATGTTTTATGCATGATGAGTGATTGTTAATATTAAAGACCAATGTGATTATGCTTTTATTTAATAGTTGAATGATTGAAATTTTTATTAAATAGGGATTGTATGTCCTATCTTATTTCTATTTTTTGTTCTAGGTTTCAATTCTTTTCTCATCTAATTCTTCTCGAATGTAACTCGAGATTTCTTAATTAATTATGTAAATTTTATGTAATTTAGAATTGTAGGAATTTATATAGGAAATTATTATGTAATCCAAGACGAAGAAAAAAATGATGATGAAGGCTACAATCGAGGTGCTTGCAATGGACTTATGAAGACTTTCTACAGCTACTTATGATTTGACCATCCAATTCCCTTCAATGACTCAAGGGAATTAGCTTAGACATGTCCATAATTATCCAATTATAATGGCATGCTAGAGGTGTATGTTTATATATAAATTGTTATGTATAAAATGTATATATGTTATACATGTTATGTATGAGATCTAACTAATTGATAATAAATACCTCATTAATATATTAAGTGCATGTTGGGAACATGAATAGTTCCTTTCCAATTTTATATGCATAGAACCAAAGTTTTATTCCTGGATAACTTGTTGAGTTACTCAAGGTTATCGTTAATTGAATATATTTAATGCTATAAAATTAGGTTTTACTTAACTAACCTATTTGATTTGAATGAGTTACTCATGATCATATAAGGTTAAAGGCATGGGTTAGGCGAAACATTTAAGATATGTTTAGACAAAGAGTTGTCACCTAACTGATCCATAAGTCATATAGAGATGTGATTGATAAACTATGTTATCTATCTAATTAAATTTATTTTGATTTATTAAGTCACTCAAGGTCGAATAAATTAAATGAGATCCTAGCTCACTAGAAAAATCTAAGTGAGATCTCCCAAATTAATAGGGAGGACTATTAATTTTGCAAGAAAATAGTGGGAGAACAAATTAGAATTAAAGATCTTATTTAAATTTGGAATTTAAATATGTATGTATGAAACTAATACTCTCTATCTTTATATAAATAGGTTGGTATTTTAAATGAGTAGTAACATATCCTTACAAGGCATATTTGATGCTAACAAATTGACCGGACCAAATTTCCTAGACTAGCATCGAAATGTAAAAATTGATCTCAAGCAAGAATAGAGGTTGTATATTCTAGAAAATCCAATTCCAAATGCCCCTGTTGAGGATGCTAAAGAGTAAGTTAGGAATGAACATTAACGTCATGTTGATGATGAAAAAGCTGCATGTGGATGTTAGCCAGTATGTCACTTGAACTTCAAAGGCAACATGAGAATATGGATTCTCATACTATGATTATGCATCTCAAATAATTGTTTGATGAGGTCAGTATGATTGAAAGGTATGGGACCTTCAAGGAATTATTCTGCTGTAAAATGATAGGGGGTTCTTGAGTGAACACCCATGTTTTGAGAATGATTGGCTATATTGAGAAATTAGGTCAATTGAGTTTTGTCACGGATCTTGAGTTAAATGTTACATTTAGACACCTTGGTGTTCAAATCAAGATCACTTTCTTTCTTTGTATTTTGTAATGTTCAAGTTTTATTTTATGTTATATTAATCTCTTGTTTATGTTTTTCATTTCCTTTACTATACCTAGTTAACTTATATCATGTTTATGTTCTTATATTGTTTATTTATGTTTTTCTTCTTCATTATGTTTAGCTAAGTTAATTTTGTCAAGGTGAAAAGGGCACACTAATGGTGTAAGAATAAGTATAATATAAACTCAACATGGACTTTAATGTTTGATACTAACATGTTTTATATTTGTTATCTTATTAACTCTTAATATCTTGCTTGTTAAATGGTTAATGTAGATTTGTGTTGTACAACCCTTGGTACAACAAATACTTGGCACTTTCATAGCCTACTGTATGGTATAACCGACACGTGTGCTATGAAAGGAACTTGATTTGTTGTTAACATAAGTTATCACCATGAATATCTGACCACATTTATAAGTATTGGCATTACTCAAATAAGATAATTAATATAATCATGTTAATAATTTATAATCCGATTGAAACCTTCTTTTGGTGTGGTTTCCAGTTAAGTAATAAAAAGAGTTTATACTATACTTATTTGAAATACCATTAGTGGATCTTCTAACCTTGACAATTGTTTTATCCTTGTTTAATCTTTACATCAATATCACACCTCAAAAGTTCTCTTCAACTCCTTTCATTTATTGTTTATAATTTTATATAGTTCACCTCTCTGTGGTTCGACCCCGGTCTTGTCGGGTTATTTATTATTTCGACACTCTTGCACTTGGGATAAGACATCAATCTTTTGATCATGTCATTGATGATGATGAACAAGCTGCATGTGTGATGTTAGCCAGTATATCACTTGAACTTCAAAGGCAACATGAGAATATGAATTCCCATACTATCATTATGCATCTTAAATAATTGTTTGATGAGGCCAGTATGATTGAGAGGTATGAGACCTTCAAGGAATTATTCTGCTGCAAGATGATAGGGGGTTCTTTAGTGAACATCCATTTTTTGAGAATGATTGGCTATATTGAGAAATTAAGTCAATTGGGTTTTGTCACGGATCTTGTGTTAAATGTTGACTTGGTCTTGCAGTCATTACCCCAAAGCTTTTCACAATTCGTTATGAACTATCACTTGAACAAGTTGGATAGTACATTGCTATAATTGTTTAATATGCTTAAGACTACTAAAAGGGCCCTTAAGAAGGAAAAATGCCTAGTTCTTCTACTTCAGTATTCTAGAATGTGTAAGAAGATGGATGGGAAAAATAAGAGTGTTGTCTCTAAAGCAAACAAACTTACTTGGGGCATTAAGAAAGACAAGGGCACTTGTTATCATTGTGTCAAAGAAAAACATTAGAGGAGGAATTGCAAGGAATACCTTGCAACCGTGAAGGCAAAGAAGCTTAATGAAGCTTCTACTTTAAGTATGTTTATAATTGAAAACTATCTTACTACTTTGCATTGTAGTTCTTGGACATTGGATACCAAATGTGATTTTCACATTTGCAATTGCATGTAGCAACTACAGAAAAGTAGAAGATTAGTTGAAGGTAAAATGTACCTACAACTCAGTAATGAAGCAAGGGTTGTTGCATTAGCTGTAAGAACTAGTTATGCATTAGTTATAGGAACTAGTTATTTTATTTTGCCTAATGGGCTGATACTAGAACTTCACAATTGTTATTTTTTTCCAATATTTTAAGACATGGTTTTCATTTTATTTAGTTTTAAAGGGATTGAAATTTATTATTAAGGACATATATTGTTTTTATTTTATTATATAATAATGATATTTTTATAGATCCGGTAATTATATGAATGATTTGTATATACCTGAATTTAATATGCCTAGGTTCAATATAAACTGCAATAAAACTGAAATACAGATTGAAATAAGTATTAAGAAACTTTGATTGGATTGAGATGACTAATATTTGACCAAATATTTCAAGGATTATTTAAAAGAGAATGAGATTCTCTACACCTCTTAGAACACTACATCCAAATAAAATATATTCCCAAGGCTAAAACAATCGATGTTAGCCTGAACCTCAAAAAACACAAAATCTCTATAAATTTAGTAGGAAATGTCATGCATCAATGAGATAAGGACCTCTCATGAAAGATGTGAATGACATATTGCTCATAATTAACGAGTATACTAATTACTTGGAAGTAATATATGATATTTATTCCAAGAAATGACTTGAAGCTATGAACTTCATGTACCAACTAAGTTTGGAACTTAGTTGATCCACCTGAATGAATAAAACCTAATAGATTTAAGTGGGTCTTTAAGAGAAAGACTAATATAAAAGGCAATGTACAAATATACAATACAAGCTTCAAGGAGTAGTAATATCCAATTTTGATGGTATAATAATCAGATTTGATTTCATAAAAAATATGGATAAACGTTGTGTTTACAAAAGGTTAGTGTGAGTGATGTCTTCCTAATATTATATGTAAATGACATATTATTGTTAAGAAATGACATATCTTTACTTTAATCATTAAAGTTTTGGTTGTTCAAGAATTTCTCCATAAAGAAATTAGGAGAAGCAACCTATATATTGGATTTAGAGATCTATAGAAATAGATCGAAAAGGTTGCTTAGATTGTCTCAATCCATGTATATAGAATAGATGCTAAAATAGCTTAGCATGAAAGAATATAAGATTGAATTCTTATCTATTTTGCATAGAACACCTCTTTCCAAAGACATGTGTTCTAAGACATAGATTGAGAGAGATATGATGGAAATGGTATCCTATACTTGACTATAGGATCCATCAATAGAGAAGATAAACCAAAAGTTCAAATTGTTTGAATTAAAATTTTTTCAATGAAATGTTTGAAAAATAGTAAATACCAGTCAATATATATTTTATTCTAAAAGGTAGTGTTATGAGTTGGAAGAATTCCAAATAAAAGAGTACAATTGATTCTACAACTGAATAAGAGTATACCTTCACATTTGAGGAAACAAAAAGGTTGTTTGGATTAAGAAGTTCATCAATGAACTAGGCTGGTTCATAGCATTGTTGATCTAGTTGCCCTGTACTATGATAATAATGGAGCCATTGCATAACAAAAAAAACCAAAGTCTCATCAATGATCTAAACAAGTACTTAAGAAATTCTATTTGATTTGATAAATGAATGAACTGAAAGATGTAAAAATAGAGTGAATACCCACCGAAGAGAATCTATAAGATCCTCTTACTAAGTCACTATCTATGCAGAAGCATTAATGCTACATAAAGCAATATGATTTTAAATATATGAGCAATTGGCTTTAGTGCAAGTGAGATATTGATAGTTTAATACGTACTTTAGCCAATCAGTTGGTTGCACGTGATATGATTATATTCATGTAAATACATATTTATTAATAATAAAGGCCTAATTTATCTTTGATATTCATATAATGTTAGATTAATGAATCTAATATTTGATTTATGAATCTAGAGTAAAGATAAAGTTTATGAGACAATAATGCTTTACAAAGAAAATTATAAAGTTGTTGTAATTATGGGATTCCTATTGCATCAAAACATTGTTCCTAAAATGTTCTTAATCGATGCTCTCTTAAATATTGGATATTCATTAAAGCCATAGAGACTGATACAAATTATGTTCTTTTCTTTATAAAAGGAAGCAGTTGTTCTCATAAGCTGAGGTATAAGGGATACTTCTAAAAAATATGTAGGTGCTTGTCATAAGACATGTATACTGAACTGACCTGAATGAGAACTTCATATGGAGAGACCACCTATGTCTATGGAAAGGCTCACATTATGGTTGTGTAAGTGATCTTTAGACTTGAGATCACTAAGTTATCTTATATAGAGAATGTTATGCTTTGATCCTGTTACATGTTATCTTAATCAAGGTAACGAAGGACAGACATTAGGTATAATATGAACTATATAAAGGTACTTAAGTGATCAAGAGAGGATCCATCACCCTAGGTGAATTAGAAAAAAATGATCCATCTGATCTTAAATTGTATTGACTGAGAAATCCTTGACCCATATGGAATGAGATTTGAAAAGAGTTTCAAATCTTTTTCAAACAATCAATGACTATTATGTAGAGAACAAACATGATTTAACATGACAGATATACTCCATGTTTTAATGTTAAATCAGAACATTATTGATGAAAGGATATTAATTATATTAAGAAACCGGTCATTGAAAGGTTAATTCAAACCACAAATGACTTTTCTAATATTTTAAAAATTAAGGACTAAAATATAATTTATATAGGGATTATATTTTTAGACCTAGAAAAATTAAGTAAGGATAATTTTTAAAATTGTCCTGAATTAATATATGGGTATTATTGAGGGGGAAAATTGATATTTTATCAATTTATATGGATTTTAAGATTTTTCTATAAATAATAAGTCACGCCTCTTATTTTTGGGTGGTTGTATGTTAGACAAAAAAAAAACTATGTAAGTCACATAATAAAGAGCTAGCACTCTAGGTATAACAATCCCTTCTAAATAAGGATTTAAGAGATTTCTTACTAGCGATTCGTGTGGATTGCCGTTGGAGGCCGGACAATTAGATGACTTGTGGTTTACAACAACCCAGTCTTTAAATAATTATTCAAAGTTGAAGAAAATCAGATCTTTAGGTAATAAATTCCTAAACAACTCTAGATCTGTCTAATAGGATCCTAGAGACTCCCGAATAATTTAGTCTTATTGTTTTTGTTGCATGTATGATATTCGAGAACTCAACATACTACGCTTGACAATATAAAGCCAATAAAGTTCAATTCAAATGTTCTACAACTAGCAAAAAAAAATAAGGGTTCTTAGTTGTCAAAGTGACATTAATTATGTTTGTGGTATGTCTTTGTAAACTCCGGATGGAATTTCAAAGTTAATGATTTCTTTTACTTAGGAACCAAAATTTAAATAATAATAAAATAATTAAACAAAATAAGTGAGTAACAATATTTTTATAAACCCCTGACTATTATGGAATGATGATAGTCTTGGGAGTTTGAAGTGAAATGTTATGTACATGTCTTTAAAAAATGAAATACCATTATGTAATAACCTCGGTAAAATTTGTTATAAACCAGTGTTGGGATTTGAGAATTTTATCCAGAAATTAAAAAAAAAATACTAATGAAGGACATAGTGAGAATTTGAAATTATTTTAAGATATAAATAGAGGAAGGCTTGTTGAAGAAGCCATTCTTTCTCTTAAATGGCCAGCCATAAACATAAAAGAGAGGGAAGGATTTTTTGAAAAGTTTTACCAAAATCCATCAAAATAAACACAAAAAGGGTTAAATTGAAGTGATCTAGGAGAGTTAATAGAATTCTACGCTAGGGTTTGGTTTTTTTCTTGGTGTTAAGAAAGGAGTGGGATGAAAAAATTATGGGAGGAGGAAAAAGAGAAAACTCATCTTCAACTTTTTTATCACTATTTTCTTGAATTTTGGGTGGTAAGTTACCTTGTTTTAAGTTTGAATACATATATTTTGATGTATTAATGAGTAATTTTGGTATGAAACATTATGCAAACAACTAAATTGAATGAATTGGTGTGTTGATATTGGATTTTTATGTTTAATTATGCTATTAGAGTTAAATAAATATTTAGATGATGAATTAAAGTACAAATTAAAAAACAAATGGTCCCCCTCTAGATGGGTGTTTCGACCAATGGACAAAATTAGGGGATGAGATATATTAAATTGATTTAATCAATGTTCAATTACGTATCATAAAATATGATGTGATTAATGAAGGATGAATTTTGAGTAGGAACATGTTTCCTTCAATTTATGAAATTGGCAATATGAGAAATATTAAAGGATATGAAGATTATCTTATTAAATTTATGTTGTTTATGATGATAGAGTTCTAAGACTATAAGAAGTTGTGAAGATTTGACAATTTAGTAAAGGATTTTAAAATGAAAGTTTGATAAGAGGACCTTAGGGATTTATGCAATGTTTTTGTTGTAACAAGAGAGGTCGCTAGGACTATACAACAATAAGGAACTTCTAGTCGAGCATCGACTTCAGGTAGGTGGTTAATATCTTAGAATTATAGATTTACACTTTAAAGAATTTGTAAGTCGAAATAAGTCTTGATACTACCTTCATAATTCAATTAAATTGATATATACTCTTTGATGTTACTGAGGCCTTGAAGGCTTGTATGAAAAAGGGTTAACAGGGCCAGACTATATTGGGAAAAAGGAAGGATGATGATTTTCTTATAGACAGACCTCCATTTTTGAAGAAGGGTAAGGGACATTTTAGGTAATTTAGGAAAGGGGGAGGGTTAGTAACGAGAACGACTCATGATGCAAGTGTAGAGTGACACGATCAAAAGATTGATGTCTTATCCCAAGTGCAGGAGTGTCAAAGTAATAAATAACCCGGCAAGACCGGGATCGAACCACAGAGAGGTGAACTATATAAAATTATAAACAACAAATGAAAATGAGTTGAAGAGAACTTTTGAGATGTGATATTGATGTGAGTATTAATCAAAGACAAAAGCAATTGTCAAGGTTAGAGGATCCACTAATAGTATTAGAAATAAGTATAGTATAAACTCTTTTTATTAATCAACTAGAAACCACACACAAAGGAGGTTCTAATCGGATGATTTATCCTTAATAGTTCATTATAAATCATTAACATGATTATATTAATTATCTTATTTAAGTAATGCCAATACTTGTAAATGTGGTCAGGTATTCATGGTGATAACTTATGTTAACAACAAATCAAGTTCCTTTCATAGCTCAGGTGTTAGTTATACCATACAGTTGGCTATGAAAGTGCCAAGTATTTGTTGTATCAAGGGTTGTACAACACAAATCTAGATTAACCATTTAACAAGCAAGGTATTAAAAGTGAGTAAGATAACAAATACAAAACATGTGAGTATCAAACATTAAAGTCCATGTTAAGTTTACACTATACTTATTCTTACACCATTAGTGTAACCTTTTCACCTTGACAAAATAAACTTAGCTAAACATAATGAAGAAGATAAACATAAATAAACAACATAAGAACATTAGTAAAGGAAATGAAAAGCATAAACAAGAGATCAAGGAAAATATAATATGAAATAAAACTTAAGCATTACAAAAATATAAAGAAAGAAATAAAGAGCATGATCTTGATTTGAAAACCAAGATGTCTAAATGTATGGCAAATGCCTCCTTTTATAGGCTAAAATTCGGAAATATTGATTAGATGACTAATTATTGAGTGGGTGACCACCTCTTGACTTAGTGACAACCATTATCTTCTTGTCTGAACAAAACGTCAGAATGTGAACAAATAGTCCTCATTAAAGTTCTGGAAAATTATCTCAGCTTTCCAACAAAACAAGAATGAGCTCATTTGGACTTCTAGAACTCGAGATATAGGCTGAACACTGAACAATGTTTGGGCTGTAGGACAGATTCTGACTTCTCTTTTGTTGCTATAATTTGAACTTAAAAACAACCGTTTTGAATCTTGGATTCTTCATGAAAGTTTTAGGCCTATGTCTTAGCTTTCCATGCATATAAACCAGACCTAAATCCATATTCTACAGCTCCAGTTATGATCCAATAACCGAATGATGTTTCAGTTTGAATTGAACCGACATCTCTTCTTTAAGCTTAGCCCTCTCTTTGTCTTCTCACTTTCAATAGTTAAACACATCAATCAATCCTTTAAATTGTGAGATATGCTTGCATTCAAAATGAGCATTTACTATAAATTAAAGATATCTTATGTTATCAGACTTGTTATTACAAAACATGCTTAAGTTAAGGAATTTAATGATACTTTAAGTGCAATATGATGATATGATACCTTGATAAAAATGCACTTTTAAGTACTAATCATGAAGTTTACCAAGGGACAGTCAAACCCTAAGAGTGGTGTTACAAGATGAAATTCAGAACAGAAGACAATTGTGAACCTTTAGTTTACTCGGTGTGGACAGAAGCACCTAGATGATTGTTCTGCAATGTTGGGAAGATGTTACATCTCTAGAGGAGAGCATAGATGGAGGGATTGCCCACATTTGGGATGAGGGTGTTATTATTATGGATGAAAAGGTCACTTTCAAAGAAATTGCCCTTGGAGAACTAATTCATTCAGGGACAGTCGCAGCCAGCGCAGGGCTAACAACAATTGGTCTTAATGGGTAGGCCAGCTAGATAGACACAAATTATGGCTAGTGGCAGTAGGAGTTAGGGCAGAGGCCAAGGTTATGGAACTCAGGGTAGAGTGTATCATTTGACACATGATGATTTTAGAGCTACTCTAGAAGTAGTAGCATGTATGCTATAGTTAAATTCCTTGTCCGTATATGCATTAATTGACCCTGGTGCTACATATTCTTTTGTAGCATGTAAAATATTAGAAAAACTTGGGAATAATCTTAGTAAGAAAGAAAAGGGATTCACGACAAGTACCTCTTTAGGCAAAACTGTAACATTGATCATTACTTTTAGGAGTAAGGGTTATTTAGAAGGGGTGGAAATGATAGTTGACTTAATACTCTTATAACTACATGAATTTAATGTAATTTTGGGTATGTATTAGTTGAGTACATATAGAGCACCAGTAGATTATTTTGCTAAAACTGTGACATTTTTTAGGCCTGATGGTAGGAGAGTGATCTTTCAGGGAGAAAGAAATGTCATACCAAATTGCATGATTTCAATTATGACTGCCAAGAAACTGATGAGGAAGGGTTGTATGGTATATCTTGCTTATGTAATAGATTCCAAAAAGGATACTGATCAATTATCAAACTTACTTGTAGTGAGGGAATTCTTGGAAGTAATTCCTGATGAACTTCATGATTACCTCTAAAACGAGAAATAAAAGTCTCTATTGATATACTGCCTAGTACCACATCTATATCTTAGTCGCCTTATAGGATGGCTTTTAAACTCCTGATAAGAAAAAAAATGTAAAGCCAGAAACGACTTCACCGTCGCTGCCGATTTCTAAATTGGTAGTGACACAGTTTGGCTGCTGATTTCTGAATCGGCAACGACACTATAAACTCAACAAAAATTTATGTTCGACCGGCCTATCCTAGAGGAGAAATAGGATAGAAACCAATCTAAGGTTACCTAAAAGGGGGAAAAGGACAACCTTTGTCTAGCACCCAAACACCCTACCATGTTTAATAAGGGTATAAATGCAATAAAGGAGAGAGAATGACCTTTGCTCTCCCCAAAAAGATAGCCAACCATCAGCCTTAGCTTCAACAACCTCTCTTCCCAAAGAAAAATTAGTAGTCCTAAAGTATAAAGCAAAATCACTTTATATAATGCATGTGGGATGACTACTTTGGTGGCTATTTTTGAGGAATAATCTTGTGGGGTGCTCTTCTCCCTTCGGTTTGAAGCCGATTATGCTGTCTGCATATGTTTTTGATGGATCTTTATTGCTGGTCCTGGTTGTTGTGCATGGTGTTTACTGTATCTTTGCCTCTCGGTTTAAATTTCTTTGTGTGTACTCTGCTATGGTTGTTGTTCAAGGCGACTCCTTGCCTTGAGTTTTGCTTTGTATTAGGTTGGGAACCTTGTAATCCCCTTGGTTCATTTCCTAACCATTGTTAGCTAATTCTTTTAGCTTGCTAGCTTTGTTTTCTTGGCTTTGATGTATAGTTTTATTAGGGAACTTGTTCCCTTTTTGTATATCTTTGTATTCGAGCTCGCTGGTCTCCCAGCCTTGTATATTTTTGATCTGTTATATACACTTACATTTTGATAAAAAAAAAAAATCAACAGTCCCAGCTGAATGCATCTCTTTAGAATGCTGGAGAAGAAGGGAGAACTCAGAGGTGGCCGACGCCATGAAAGGAGGAGTCTAGACCTCTCCCCTAAAAGCCGGCTAGCAGTCTTAGCTACAACAAACCCCTCTTCCCAAGAAGAACACCAAATCTAATCAGCTTGCATGTCACTTCTCTTGAGGGTTCGAGTGAATGGAGAGCTGGAGAAGGGAGAAACAACCGAAATCATGGCAGAAGAAGATGCCTAGGGCTGGCTGGAAACAAACAACATAAAAGGAAAAGAAGAAAATCAAGATTTAAGGGAAGAAACACGCCACTAAAACCAGCTCTAAAGTTGTCAAAAACATGAGGTAAGAGAAGCATTTTTTCTTTGCTGGTTACTACCTCATGACTTTGGGACAAGGGGAGGATGAAACCCCAAAGTAGAAAGCTTAAGGTCCCTTACACATATAACTTCGGGAATGATTAAAAGAGAAGATCTAAGTAGTATAATGAATTGATGAACACTAGTGCGGACTCCTACCAAAGAAATATGAATAAATTTGAGGGATTTTGAATGTGTAACCTAAGAGTTGGGGCCGACCAAGTGAAGGAATGAAATGAGAAAATGCAGGAATTATAGTCTCATTAAACTTCTAAGAAACATGTTGGAACCGAAACAGAACTTCATGTGTATGTTCATGTCTGATTTTTTCATATAGAAGTGAGGAAAAGATGTGAAATTACGACAAAATGATTGTATATGCAAAATTATGTGTTAATGACCCTTAGATACATGCTAGAGTTGAAATGAGAATTACTTTGTGATTTATGCTTTGGTTTTGTGTATGTTGAATGAACATGTGTGATTGTGAATCATAGAAGTGAATGTGTAATTGTGGATTGTTGTTGTGATTATGTTTGTGAGGTATATGATGAATTGCATGTGTAACTAAGGCAATGTGCAACAATGTCAGCTATAAGAATTGAGGAAATAATGGAGGGACCTTGCATAATCCTTTGAGGGACAAGACATAGGATAGGAAAGGTAACCTTATGTGATGTGCATTGATTATTACCTTGTGTTGATGAATTTAGCATGATGGTATTGAAAACATAGAAAGCAAGTTCATATGTGCTGACGAGCTCATGCGTCAGCTAGGGAATCAGTCCGTTGATGATTTCTGAGTCGGCAACAACTCAGTTTTCATTAATGAGTTTTTAATAAGCAGTAGCCTATATGCGCAGGCGATTTGTGCTGAATGGTGTTGTCAGCAACGAATCACTTTTCTCTACCGAATTATGTTGGCTGCAGTGAATTTGTTTTTGCTGTCAAATTATGGTGTCTGCAGCGAATCAGTTTTTACAACGGAATTGTGGTGTCTACAGCGAATCTATTTTCGCTGCCGAATTGCGTTGTCTGCAGCGAGTCAGTTCTCGCTGCTGAAATGTGGTGTCTGTAGCAAATCAATTTTCGCTGCCGAATTGTGTTATCTGCGGTGAGTTAGTTCTCGCTGCCAAATTGTGTTGCCTGCAGCGAATCAGTTCTCGTTACTGAATTATATTGTCTGCAGCGAGTTAGTTCTCGTTGCTAAATTGTGTTGCCTGCAGCAACTCAGTTTTCGTTGTCAGATTATGTTGTCTACAGCGAGTCAGTTTTTGCTACCCAATTGTATTGTTTGCAGCGAGTCAGTTGTCGCTGCTGAATTGTGTTGTCTGCAGTGAGTCACTTCTCGCTGCCAAATTGTGTTTCCTGCAACGAATCAGTTGTCGCTCTTGAATTATGTTGTCTGCAGCGAGTCAGTTTTCGTTGCTGAATTGTGGTGTCAGCAGCGAATTAGTCCGCTGATGAATCTGCATCACTAGCGAACTAGTTTTTTACTAACTAATTTATGCAGCAGATTTATGTATCCGTATTAGTCCAGTGATTAAAATGATTGCTTGGTGTGATTGTAATGTGTGGAATATTTGAATATGAACTTGTGTATGCTTGAATTATGCATGGTGATGAGTTGGGTGATTATTGAATACGAACGTACTGATTTGTGGCCATTGATGTTTTAGGTGATGCGACCGGGATCGGACCTTCATCAAGATAAGGACACCCCACGGGTGAAACAAGTGGGTGATCTCCACCTCCCTTCTAGCGTAATGTTAATTTCTGAAGTGAATTTATTACAAAGGATCTATTGTTGTGCTATATGGAATGTTGAACTGTCACAAATGGTTGTATGAGTATTACAAAGGATCTACCATTGTATTATACTGAATGTTAATTGTCATGAATAGTTGTATCAGTATTACAAAGGATCTACCATTGCATTCTATTGAATGTTAATTGTTACGAATGGTTGTATGGGTATTACGAAGGATCTATCGTTGTATTATGCTGAAGGTTATTTGTCACGAGTGTTTATATGAGTATTGTGAAGGATCTATTATTGTGCTATACATAGGGCTAAATTGTTATGAAATTTTATATGAGTATTACGAGGGATCTATTGTTGTATTGTGTTGAACATTAACTATCATGAATAGTTGGATGAATAATACGAAGGGTCTACTTTTGTGCTATACTGAATGCTAAACTGTTATAGAATGTTTGTTTGAGTATTACAAAGGATCTGTTGTTGTGTATACCGAACGCTAAGCTACTCCGGAACGTCTGTACGAGTATTACGAAGGGTCTACTATTATGTTATAGTGAATGTCAAATTGTTATGAATCGTTTGAACGAGCATTACAAAGGATATATTATCATATTATATTGATTTCATAAACCGCATATGGAACGTTTGATTGGTTAATGTTTAGTTTCGGCTAATGGCATCCTAAGTGGATGATGGGGATGAATAAATGATTAGCTTCGACTAATGACGTCCTAAGTGGATGACCAGGATGAATAAATGATTAGCTTCGGCTAATGACATGAATTAAATGATTAACTTCGGCTAATGACATCCTAAGTGGATGACCGAGATGAATAAATGATTAGCTTCGGCTAATGGCGTCCTAAGGGGGTGACCAGGATGAATAAATGATTAGCTTTGGCTAATGGCGTCCTAAGTGGATGACCGAGATGAATAAATGATTAGCTTCAGCTAATGACATGAATTAAATGATTAACTTCGGTTAATGGCATCCTAAGTGGATGATCGGGATGAATAAACGATTGGCTTCGACTAATGGCGTCCTAAGTGGATGACCGGGATGAATAAATGATTGGCTTTGACTAATGGCGTTCTAAGTGGATGACCGGGATGAATAAACAATTGGCTCTGGCTAATGGCGTCCTAAGAGGATTGCCAGATTTGGGAGTATGAGTAGTTTCAAGAATTGATGCATTCATGTGTACTATGTTTTGTATATACCAAATATATAAAAGAACTCAATTGTTATGCTTTAAACAGAGAATAACGTTAGTTCGGTTAACGGTATTCAAGACGAGTGACCAAGTTTGAGTGTTGTAATTAGCCTCGGTAATTGACGAATTATTAAAGGTGGTATTTACGTAAGTAAGGAGAAATGAAAAAAAAAAATTATTATGCTCTTTTGGTCCATGAATGAAATATGACGTTAATATTGCTTTATTATGTTTTTAAATTGCCTATAATGCTTGAAATTACCTTGTGCTGTAACAGAGACATCATACCAAATGATGCGTAAGGAAATCCGCTTCGCGGCTCACACATTTTGAAAAGAACCATATATTCGCATGTTATAGGTGATATGAATTTTGTATGAACAGATGTATTAATCGCTTAATTAGTCGTTCGACCCCTTTTGTAAAGACTTGTAACGAAAAATTGAAATGGAACACGGATGTGTATGGGTGAACATATAGATATGATGTGTATGAATATACGCATGTGGTATTCTTTTTATGAGGATGTTATGTTGTGAAATTACATAAGGTCAGGATAACAAAAGTACTAGTTGTGTAACTTGCCGTTCAACACTCTTGTATGAACTCGTGATGATAACGAGACTAGAACAAGAATTTGAATTTATGAGTATGTCAATATGATGTAATGTAAACGTATGGGTATGAAAATATAATATTATGGGCATGTGTATTGGGAATCTGTCTTATGAAAATGTTGATTTACGTTATCCTACGTGGATTGTGCCTCATTAATGAATGGAATGCAATTATAAATCTGCAGAATGATATGGTGAAAAACATCCAGAACCTGAAGACTTATACATATAAAAAATAAAAATAAATTCTATCGATTTTGGCTTTGAAAAAGTCGGGTCGTTACATGGCTCCTATGGAATTGGCATAATTAAAGATTCAGTTGCAAGAGTTACTGGATAAAGGATTCTTACAATTCATCTTGGAGAGCTCCAATATTGTTTGTAAAGAAGAAGAATGACAACTTTAGGCTTTGTATTGATTATATACAATTGAATAAAGTGATAGTGACAAACGACTATCCATTGCCAAGAATAGATGACTTGTTTGATAAATTATAAGGAGCTAATGTATTTTCAAAAATAGATTTGAGGTCGGAGCATTGTTAATTGAGGATTAAGGAGCAAGATGTTTTGAAGTCCGCTTTCCAAACTCGTTATGAACATTATGAGTTCCTTGTAATGCCATTTGGGTTGACGAATGCTCTTGGAGTGTTTATGGATTTAATGAATCAATTTTTTTGACATTATTTAGACAAATTTGTTGTAGTGTTCATTGATGACATCCTGGTATACTCCGGCTCACAATTAGAGCATGAGCAATATCTAAAACAAGTGTTACAGGCACTGGAAAAGCACTAATTATTTGCCAAGTTTAGTAAGTGTAAATTTTGGTTAAAAAAAGTGGTCTTTTTAGGACATGTTATATCAAAGGAAGGAATTTAAACTCAAAAGAAGTATAGGCTATACTGGAGTGGGAAAGAGCTGCAAACATGAAAAAAATTCATAGTTTTATTGGGTTTGCAGGGTATTATAGGAGATTAATTGAGAGATTTTCTACAATAGCAACCCTTTTAACTCAGTTGACTAGCAAAGAAGTGAAATGGATCTAGTAAAAAAAATGTGAAAAAAGTTTTCAGGAGCTAAAACAGAGACTTACTACTGCTTCAATATTGACACTTCCATCAAGATCTAAAAGATTGGTGATTTATAGCAATGTCTCGAGGAAGGGTTTAGGGTGTGTTTTGATGCAACATGAGAAGGTGATTGTGTATAAATCAAGGCAATTAAAGCCACATGAGGTGAATTATCCAGTTTATGATATGGAATTGGCTGACATAGTGTTTGCATTACGAGTATGGAGGCACTATTTATATGGATATCGAGTCGAAATTTATACAAATCACAAAAGTCTAAAGTATTTGATGTTTCAGAAAGAATTAAATATGCGACAGAAAAGATGGATAAAACTAATCAAGGATTATGACTATGTTATAGACTATCATTTAGGAAAAGCAAATGTGGTGGCAGATGCCCTTAGCTGAAAAGGAAAAGTTGTAATAGAGGACCGAGTGAATAGAATAAAAGAACCATAACAAAGTTAAAAAGGATTAATGCACAGTTAGAATGGGATCTGGGGAATCTTTGATGGCACAATTGAGGGTACGATCTGTATTACGAGACAAAGTACTAGAAGCTCAACAAATGATGCTGAAATACGCAAGGTGAGAAGTAAAATTAAGTCAATTGAGACTCCATTCCTGATACGTGATGATGACATGATAGTGATGAGAAGAAGAATTTATTTTCTTAAAGATATAACTTTAAAAGAGGAAGTATTAAAAAAAGCTCACGAGTCTTGGTTTGTTGTCCATCCCGAGAGTACTAAGATGTACAAAGACTTAAAAGAATTTTACTGGTGGCTAAGTATGAAGAAGGAAATAGCTGAATTTGTATCTAAATATGGTATTTGTTAGCAGGTAAAGGTTGAGCATTAAAAGCCAGTGGGTCTCTTACAACCATTATTGATACCTCAATGGAAATGAGATGATATTGCTATGGACTTCGTGTTAGGACTTCCTAGAAGAAAGAAAATAAATGATGTTATTTGGGTAATAAATTTTGTCTCCTTTTTATGGGTGTTTCGACCAAGGGACAAAATTAGTGGAGGAGATAGATTAATTTGATTTAATAAATGCTCAATTATGGTTAGTGACATAAAATGGTACTAATGATGTGATTAATGAAGGATGAATTTTGAATAGGAACATGTTTCCTTCAATTTATGCAATTAGCAATATGAGAAATATTAAAGGATAGATGATGCAACCATATTATTTGATAGTTTTACCCACATTTAACTAGTGTTTTGCCTATGTTTTATATATAAAATGCCTTGATATTCTTTATTTTATGTTTTGAAGGCACTTTTGGATGAAAGATGCAAAAAGGAGTAAATTGGAGGTAATTGACAGATTTGACCTTCAATCAATGTTTTCTGCAGAGCGTGAGCTCTAGAGGTCGAAATGAAGTGATTCCAGTGGCATTAAAAAGCTAATATCCATAACTTTCTGGACATCTAAGTCAAGAAAATACAATAAGGAAGAGCATGGAAATCTCAGCCTTCAAAGTCAAATCTCGCAATCTACCAATGTTGACCTTCGACCATTCCGACTTGAATATCTGGAGCTACAGAAGTCCAATTGATGCAAACTTAAGTTTTTTAGATTCCTGACTCAAAGACCTATCCACGCTCCATATTGCAGCAAAAAATGATGTCATATGAGGGAGATATGATTTTCAAAGATGACAACTGAATTCTGCCAGCAAACAGGTTTCATGAAGAAACGAGTCCAAATTACATTATGAAGCATCTAAACCGACATCCAAGTTTTTATTTGAGCAATTTAGCTCCTCTAAGTGAAAGATTCAAGATTTCATGCAAGGCTATTTCTCCTTTTTTAGGAAAATAGTTATTGAAGTACTTAAATGTAAACTGTCTACTTAAGGGAGGACTATTTTGTAAAATAAAGACTAGGGTTTCTTAGGATATAAAAAGAATGAGAGAAGAGAAGGGGGGAGCCAGCCAAGAAGAGAAAAATGCCCCATTCCTCTAAAAAAACATGAAATCATGCATTCCTCCTTCTTTTTGATTAGTTGTTCAACAAACATGCAAGACTAAACTCTTTTTCTTGGTTGCAAGGACAGGAAAACCTTCGGATTTCAAGAAATGTGAGATCTATTTTACCTTTTCTTTTTAATTTATATGATGAATATGTTTGTTCTCCTATGCTTATTTTTCCTATGATTGTTTATTTTAATTGTTAGAGCGGACTCTAAGTTATTATTATAGACAATCTATTGCAAAGTTTGATATCAAAACCGGAGTTGTGGTATATAAACTTGTGAAGCAACTGAGTTTAATAATTGTGGCGGATCTACATTATTAATCTTAGGGAGAACATTCGATCAAATCAAACATAGACCGCGTATAGTTATGTGTTCTTGATTAATCAATTTATCTAGTTCTTAAGGCTGCCATTGAATTAAATTACTAGTGCGGACACTGTGGTTGTTCGATGGTTAATGTTAGTTATATGGCGGATCCGTTAACTAAACAATATTAAGAAGAGATAAATATTCAGAATATAAATTGATGTCTCGTTTCCAAGATCAATTCTGATTTCTATAGGTGGACGTTTACTTATGACCAAGGTTTGTTCTCTTGATAATTTTCTGATTTTATTTAAATTTGCTTGATAGTTTTCTGTTTTCTTTTGTTTTAGCCTA
Organism: Populus trichocarpa; assembly: GCF_000002775.5. Classification (NCBI taxonomy): domain Eukaryota; kingdom Viridiplantae; phylum Streptophyta; class Magnoliopsida; order Malpighiales; family Salicaceae; genus Populus; species Populus trichocarpa. The sequence continues at coordinate 13,979,226 of NC_037298.2, read as the reverse complement.
GATAACGTCCAAACCCCCCCAAATTGCATATCACCTAGCATAAAAATCTAACTTGAACCTTCCTCATGGAATCGACCCCTTGCTTGCTCTATACTATCTTGTGTGTTGTGTTTTAAGATAGGGTAATTAATTTATGCGACCGTGACATTGCAATAATAGAAAGATTATCTTATTAAATTTATGTTATTTATGATGAGAGAGTTCTAAGACTATAAGAAGTTGTGAAGATTTGACAATTTGGTAAAGGATTTTAAAATGAAAGTTTGATAAGAGAGCCTTGGGGATTTATGCGATGCTGTTGTTGTAACAGGAGAGGTTGCTGGGACTATACAACAACAAATAACTTTTAGTCGAGCATCGACTTCAGGTAAATGGTTAATATCTTAGAATTATAGATTTACACTTTAAAGAATTTGTAAGTTGAAATAAGTCTTGATACTACTTTCATAATTCAATTAAATTGATATATACTCTTTGATGCTGAAAACTAGTGTCTGATGAATGGAACTAGAGCCCTGTTGAATGGGTAGATGCTGAAACTAGTTCTTGAATAATAGAACTGGTGCCATGTCAAATAGGAAGATATTGGAATTAGATCTTGGTCGATGGAATTCATGTCCCGTTGACTAGACAATTACTGAAATCGGTGCCTAAATAATGAAATTAATACATTGTCTAATGGATAGACTTAGAAATTAATCTCTTAATTAAAGGAGTTAGATTAAATGGACAGCTAGAGAATTAAATTCCAAGGCTATTATAATTTTACTTAAATATTATTAATATGTCTATAAATGATTTAATGATGGATTAATACATGTTATTCTATATGTATGCATTTCAAGATCTCTTTTGAAACGTGCAGATTAGGGAGCTTAATATTATTTCTTTTTGGTGTTATGACTATGTAGGAAATAAAGAATCTACATTTTGTATGTAATTTATCACTTTTGTGTTATGTATGTAAGAAAGAAATCTTTATATTTTGTATGTCTTGTACTTAATTGACCAAACCTTAAAATTTCCGTGTCTAGCACTAGTTTAATGTATTAGGTGATGTTAAGTAATCTAATCTTAAATTTCTTTTTTTTTTAATTTATTTGTTAGTATATTGTATGTGTGTTTTAGATTCGATGAATTGTAATGAACTGAATTAATAACATGTTGTCTTTGAGTATTTTCAATAAATCTTGTTGTGTATATAATTTGTTTGGATATGGATCAAATGTTAGAAATCTTGAATGAAGTAATATAAGTTGTTGTTGATAACTTGGGATGTTCCCAATGTAGGGTAAATTTTGTCGAACTTTTGTAAAATTTTCGGTGGGGATTTTTTTAAAAACAAAATTCTACTTATCCTATAATCATTTAGTGATTATTTGAATTTTGTATTACAAAATGACTAGGATATTACGGTCTTAGTCTTATAATTGTTCTACCAAACTTTAAACTTATGTAGTGGAGACTATAAATCAAGTATAGAATCACTATTTTCTTTTGGACAGAGCCAATGCCTGTAAATTTTAATAATATTCAAACCAGATTCTCTTTCATGCCTATTATTCATAATTTTTGCCAAGAAATTATGTTCTTGGCCATCTATAATAATCCCCAAATTACATGCTGAATATAAAGGTGTGCAATCTTATGGAACAAATTATTTTATAAACAAAGAAAAAAAAAGATAAAGTAGATGTTATACTCTAATGTAGGGAACCCCAAAAAACAATGGCTTGGATTGGACCATATAATTTCTTACATCATGAAAACACACTATAGTACAGTCCTAGAAGAGAGCTGAGAAAAATATAACACTCTATAAAGATCTATTCATCAACATATTCAACAACATTACCTAATCTTTCACTTTTGAGATCATGTACTATGTATCTCATATTAGTTTCTACTACCATCTTGGTCATTCCTGTAGCTCTCCTTAAATGTATTTACTCAATATTTTAGGTACTTACAAAGTCCAACACCACTTCCACAAACAAGGGATTTGAGAGGACGACGACATAATAGAGAGGTGCTCTCTAGTGAAACAAGCTCTATCAAAGCCAATAACTCCACTATTTCACCACAATATTCTTCACCATGTTCTCGATGCTTTTCACAATATCATTCTATGAATTTATAAATGCATTCCATTCATTAGCAAGGCACACCCACATAGGGTAAAGTAAATCAACATCCCATAAAAAGTGACAATACACATCCTCACAATGGTATTTAGGGTTTATCGTAATAGAATTCATCTTTCAGTGTAGTGCAACACTCATGGGATTTCACAATACAACATTCTCATAAAAGAGAATATCACATACATCCATTCATCACATCAAGTTTACAAGATCGTACTTTCGCATCCATATTCCATTACAATTTTCGATACAAGTCTTTCCAAAAGTAACACATAAAACATACTATTACAGAACACCTTTCAAGATATGTGAGCCTGTGGAATGGGCTTTCCTCCACACCTTGATTGTGTGATGTCCCTGTTATAAAAACAACATGGATACAAGAATTGTAAATAATCTAAACATGATAATAAACAACTACAAGAACGTTATCGTTACTTTTTGTTATCAACATAAAATGGGTACATTTCTTCTTTTACTTCTCATATGCATCGTACAATCCTTATTATTTTGTTAAGTGTATTATTCTCACTCATACGCCCCAACCTCTCTATAGGAGTTGTGGGGCCGAAGTTTAAACATCGGTCGGGGTTAACCGATCAACTTATTAATCTATGTTTTATATATAAAATGCCTTGATATTCTTTGTTTTATGTTTTGAGGCATTTTTGGATGAAAGATGCAAAAAGAAGTAAATTGGAGGTAATTGGCAGATTTGACTTTCAGTTGATGTTTAGTGCAGAGCGTGAGCTCTAGAAATCAAAATGAAGTTATTCCAGCGGCATTAAAAATCTAACATCCATACCTTTATGGAAATCTAAGGCAAGAAAATAAAATAAGGAAGAGCATGGAAATCGCAGCCTTCAAAGTTAAATCTCATAATCTGCTAGTGTTGACCTTCGGCCATTCCGACTTGAATATCTGGAGCTACATAAGTCCAATTGATGCAAACTAAATTTTTTTGGATTCCTGACTCAAAGACTTATCCATGCACAACATTTCAGCAAAAAACGATGTCATATGAGGGAGATATGATTTTCAAAGATGAAAACTTAATTCTGCCAGCAAACAGGTTTCGTGAAGAAACGAGTCCAAATTACATTCTAAAGCATCTAAACCGACATCCAAGTTTTTATTTCAACAATTTAGCTCCTCTAAGTCAAAGATTGAAGATTTCATGCAAGGCTATTTCTCCGTTTTTAGGAAAATAGTTATTGAAGTACTTAAATGTAAACTGTCTACTTAAAGGAGGATTATTTTGTAAAATAGAGACTAGAGTTTCCTAGGATATAAAAAGAATGAGAGAAGAGAAGGGGGGAGCTAGCCAAGAAGAGAATAACGCCCCCTTCCTCTAAGAAACCCGAAATCATGCATTCCTCCTTCTTTTTTATTAGTTGTTTAATAAACATGCAAGACTAAACTCTTTTTCTTGGTTGCAAGGACACAGAAACCTTTGGATTTCAAGAACTGTGAAATTTATTTTACCTTTTCTTTTCAGTTTATATGATGAATATGTTTGTTCTCCTATGCTTATTTTTTCTATGATTGTTTATTTTAATTGCTAGAGCGGACTCTAAGTTATTATTGTATACAATATATTGCTAAGTTTGATATCAAAACTGGAGTTGTGGTATATGAACTTGTGAAGCAACTGAGTTTAATAATTGTGGCGAATCTATGTTATTAATCTTAGGGAGAATATTCAATCAAATCAAACATAGACTGTGAATAATTATGTTTTCTTGATTAATCAACTTATCTAGTTCTTAAGGCTGCCATTGAATTAAATTACTAGTGCAGACACTGTGGTTGTTTGATGGTTAGGGTTAGCTATATGGCGGATCCGTTAACTAACTAATGTTAAGTAAAGATAAATATTCATAATATAAATTGATGTTTCGTTTCCATGATCAATTCTGATTTTTGTAGGTGGATGTGTGCTTGCGACCAAGGTTTGTTCTCTTGATAATTTTCTGATTTTATTTAATTTCGCTTGATAGTTTTCTATTTTCTTTTGCTTTAGCCTAGAGAACGTCCAATCCCCCCCCCCAAATTGCATATCATCTAGCATAAAAATCCGACTTGAACCTTCCTCGTGGGATCAGCCCTGTCGCACGTAACCGCGCAACATCGGTTAGCAATTTTTCATTTTTGTTTGTTTGATTGGTTCTTTGGGAGTCGCCACCTAGTATTTAATTAAGGGTTGCTAGGAAACCCAAATATACTGGTCTTGTCAGAGATTCTTTGGGAAGGTATTAGCATCCCTAACGCACCCTACCTGAGGTAAGTTGCTTCGTGGCTTTGATGTGATAAAGAAGTTTTAAAACTTTTATCTTTTTTAATCGGATGTTAGAAATACGACTTACGTATAAGTTCATAATCCTTAATCGTGAGCAAATCAAAATATTAAATTCTTCTTTATTGTTTTTGCAATTTTATCATAAAAAAACATCCATAAAAAAACTACAAACAACACTCACTTTCAGTACATTTTTTTCTTTTTTTTATTATTTTTTACATCCACACTACAAAATACAAATTATAAAAACTCAAAACTAAACAAACATTACATGAATTTACAAAATAACCCAAAACAATTCAGAACAGTGTCAGGCAAACTTCTGGAGCTGCAAGACAGTGGCGGCGCATGAGTTCACGCGCCACCGCTAAAAACTCAGTCGATGGGGAGACCTGCAACGGCCTCATGCCCTCTTCTCTTCCTCGTCGGCGGTGACAACCACCGCTATCTACAAAAAGAAGAAACACAAAAGGCAGTCGATTTTAATTTTTCTTTCTCCTTTCAAGATCTGTTCTCGGGTCTTTCCCTTTTTCAGATCTGTTTTATTTCTGCTTTGTCTCTCTCTTTTTTCTTTTGGTTTTGCCTGCTCTGTTTTAGGTAGCTGCCGGCAACTGGGAAGCTGTTGTGTCTGCCGTGTTTGGGTTGCTGGCGGTGGCCTCGGTGATACTGGAGGATAGTCTGTGAAGGCCGGTGATGGGGTTGTCGGATCGGAAGTGAGAAGAAGCTGAAATGGCCAACGAGAGGGAGACCGTGGCTGAGGCGGAGACGGGAGCAGCTAAAGAATACAGCGGCGGCTGCCGCTGTGTTCAGCCTAAAGATGAAAGGAGTGACGGCCGGTCTCTGTCGAGTGGAGCTGGATATGACAATGGGGAAATGGTTCCTTTTTTTTGTGAGGCAGGTCTGGGTCATTCAAATGGGGAGAGGGTTTGAGAAAAGGTTTGGTCCTGTGAGGGGGAGAATGGAGTGGGGATAGACAGCTGAGAGAGGAGCTGTGAGGGGGAGAAGGGAGGCTTGTGTGTAGAGGGAAGGGTGCGACCGTTGTTTTTGTTTTTTTGGCAGAGGGCAAGTGAGCTGCTTGGGTCAAGGAGAAGAAAAGGTTTTGGATCAGGGGGGCGGTGGCTTGGTGTGAAAGAGATAGACTTAGGGTTTCTTTCTTTTTTTTTACTCTCAAAATTACCCCCTTTCTTTGTGTGAGTTGTGGACCTATATTTATAGGTAAAATGTTCCTTGGTCCTCAAATATAGTCCCTCAACTTCTTCTTTTTTTGTAAATTTTGTTTTTTCTTATTTTTTTGTAGTTTTTGAAAATGAGCAATATCAACGTCGACTTAAATGAAGAAAATCAATGATTTTAAAAATGACGCGTAAAAAGTCGAACGCGTTCAAAAGACTTTTGAAAATTTAAATTCTTTTGAGACGACGTTGAAAATGCTAAAAACGATGCAAATATATTAAAACGTATTTTTTTGGATTTTCATTGTTTTTTTGCTTTTTAATTTTTTTAAAATTTTATCAAAAAGATGGGTCAAAAATTGGGTAGCAATAAACCCCTTACTTGTTCTATACTATCTTGTGTGTTCTGTTTTAAGCTAGGGTAATTAATTTGTGCGACCATGACATTGCAACAAATTTGACAGCAAAAACTGACTCGCCGATGACATTGTAATCGGCAGAAATTGCCAGTGCACATAGGCTATTACTGACTTAGAAATTGTTGAAGAAGACTGAGTCGCTGCCAACTCAGAAATCTTCAACGCAACACAGTTTCATTGATGATGCTGAAATCATCAGCGCGTATGGTTTATAATTGACTTAGAAATCGTTGATGAAAACTAAGTCGCTGCTGACTTAGAAATCATCAACGCAATACAGTTTCACAGCTGACGCTGAAATTGTCAGCGCATATAATTTACGGCTGACTAAAAAATCATTGATGAAATCTAAGTCGCTGTTGACTCAGAAATCATCAACGCAACATAGTTTCACAGCTGACGTTGAAATCGTCAGCACATATGGTTTATGACTGACTCAGAAATCGTTGACAAAAATTGAGTCGCTGTTGACTCAGAAATTATCAACGCAACACAATTTAACAACTGATACTGAAATTGTTAATGGGAATGGTTTATGGTTGACTCAGAAATCGTTGACGAAAACTGAGTCGCTACCGACTTAGAAATTGTCAACGCAATATAGTTTCACAGCTGATGCTGAAATCATCAGCTTGCATATTCTTCTTGTAAACACCCAACAAAAAAAAGTAAAGCCAGAAACAACTCCGTTGTCGCTGACAATTTCTGAATCGGCAACGACATAGTTTTTGTTGATGATTTCTGAGTCGTCAACAACTCAATTTTCATTGATGATTTTTGAGCCAACAGGGGTTGTGTGCGCTGATGAATTCATGCGTCAACTGTAGAAGCGGTTTTGTTGATGATTTTTGAGTCGACATGTAAAACCCGACTAATTTTGTCTTTGGCCGACCCATACTAGAAAGAATTGAGGGGTACAAACCAGCCAACTTTGGAGAAACAATGTAAAACCCAATGAAATTTTGAACAAAAGGTCAGCCATGTAACAGCCCGGCTATACGACTTGATCAATGTTAAAAGATCCCAAGATATTCTCTTAATTGAGGGAATTTTTTTTTTATCTACCAAAAATTCAGCAGAGTTTCGTTTGTATTTAGGACATCCCAAGTTATCGACTACTAACAATTTATTCAATCAACCCATCATCACAAGGTCCCATAATTCCGGACTTTATATCAAACATCATAATTCAAAACCTCATACAATCCTCACAATTTATATATATCCTACGAGCAAGTTCAATATGAACATAGCCCACATATCATATCATAAAATTTAAAAGAAAAAGGAATACTAACATGCAAAGAAAACATTACAACATAATAAGTGTTCTTAAACATTTCAAAAGGGTTAATTACAAGATAACTAAAGTACTACATGCTAAACTGAACTTTTATAAATACATCAAGGTTTATACAAAAGCATACTACATAAACGTGTTAATTCCCTTTTGTTTAAGTTAAATATTTACATAAGTTTGACAAAGTAGAGACCTAAACTAATGATCTCCTTGGGTATTTGATGGACCTATTACATAAATAAACATACCATTATATTAATAAAAGAAATATATATTTGTTCATGTAATGTACATGAATGAAGTATTAATTTTCTATCGGATCCATAGGAATTCTAACAGACAACTTATATTTTGCTTGTAAATCTTTTAAACCTAATTAACACTCATTTGCATATTCCTAATTTGAATACTCTTATATAGAATGTTGAATGAGTATTATGATGAGCTTCGACTAATGGTATCCACAATGGATAGCCGGGTAGTGTTTGATGATTACTTTCAGCTAATGGCATCCTAGATGGATGGTCGGGCTGCGTTGATGATTAGCTTCAGCTAATGGCATCCTAGATGGATGACTAGGTTACATCGATGATTAGCTTTGACTAATGGTAGTTTAGATGGATGGCCGGGTTGCATTGATGATTAGTCACGGTTAATGGCATCCTCGAGGGATGGTCGGGTTAAATATGACGTTTAGTTTTGGCTAATGGCATCCTAGATGGATGTCCGAGTTGATTATGATGATTGGCTTTGGCTAATGGTATCCATAAGAGATGACGAGTTTGATTTTGTAATTAGTTTTGGTTAATGACATCCGAGACGAATGACCGAGTTTAAATATTTCAATTAGCTACAACTAAAATTATCCAAGGTGGATGACTGGGTTAAAGTGAAGTAATTAACCCCGACCAATGTTTAAACTTCAGCCCCACAACTCCTATGGAGAGGTTGGGGCGTATGAGTGAGAATAATACACTTAACAAAATAATAAGGATTGTACAATGCATATGAGAAGTAAAAGAAGGAATGTACCCATTCTAAGTTGATAACAAAAAGTAACGATAATGTTCTTGTAGTTGTTTATTATCATGTTTAGATTATTTACAATTCTTGTATCCATGTTGTTTTTATAACAGGGACATCATACAATCAATGTGCGTAGGAAAGCCAGTTCCATAGGTTCACATATGATAAAAGACAAGCCATCTAGATCAGTAGGAAATGCTTTCTCATGTGAACCAAATCATTATTCATGCAAATAAAATAAATGCTTTGAAGACTGGTTCTTTAAAATCCTCATATTAAATCTTGAATCATTTTGACCAACAAAACATCACTTCATATTTTAACCAAAAGCAAAACAACAAGTTTGCATCACTTCTGAAAACCTATCCATAGGAATCACTTGAATTTCTTCAGAACGAGTTTGCTTTAAACCAATGTCAAAATGATTTCTATGTCGAGAATAACTTTGAAATTTCAAAAATTCTGCATGAAAACATTTCCTTGTAAAAACCAACCTTCTTTCACATAGCCTCATCCCCAAAGAAAATTCGAATTGAATACCTGGGGGCATGATCAAGTTGGGGGGGCAATCCAAAAATACATGATAGGGTTGTCTCTATGATTCCCTTTCTAAGAAAACAAAATTTAGGGCAGAGCTGGTGACCTTTAAAATAAAGGTAAAGGTTGGAGGACAAAGAAGTGTGATGATGTAAACACCCTATGTGTGTGTGTGTGTATATATATATATATATATATAATTGATGACTCCATCATCGCTGTCGATTTCTGAATCGGCAGCGACACAGTTTTTGCTTCTGATTTACTGAATTGGTAGCGACGCAACGCAATTTTCGCTTCCGATTTCTTGAATCGACAGCGACGCAGTTTTTGCTGTCAATTTCTGAATCGGCAGCGACACATTGTTATTAAAAGTTAGGGAAACAAATTGGACTGTCTTAAGGAGCTGGGAGGGAGGGGTAAAACCGATTTTAGACAGACCAAAACACGAACAAGAACACCTCTAACCCAACCCCAAACACCCCACCTCAGTTTATGTGAAGTATAAATGCAAAGAGAGAGAGAGAAGGTGACCCTTCTTTTTCCCAAAGTCTGCCTGCAGCAGCTGTATATCTCTCTTTTCCACCTTCTTCCCAACGAAAATTCAAACCAAAACCAGCAAAGAATACCTCTTGAACATGTGAGAGAGAGTTGAGATCGTGAATGAAGGTTGAGCAGCTGCTTAGGGGGAAGGAAAGGGGGCTAGAACGAGTGGGAAGAAGCTGACATAAAACAAAGAAAAAGAAAAGGAGAATCGAGAGAGGAAGAAGAAGGGGGAAAACGGGAGAAAAAAGAGAGGAGAAATACTACCAAACTATCCAGACCTACTTAGAGTTGAAAGGTATGGGTCATATAGTCTCTTTTTGCCCCCTTGTTCATCAAACCCAGAACTGAAAATGATGAAGGATCCCTAAGAAAAATTGACCTAAACCCCCTAGGCTAATTGTAAAGGAAACGAAAAACAACTAAGAGGACAAGCAACAAAAATGAAATAAGACCAATTTCCAGAGCATCTAACTAAGGATAATGAATAAAATGGAAAGAATAAAACTTGGTAGAGGGCCGACCACAACAATGGGACTGGCTGGAACAAATTGTCAAATGCTTAAATGTTGACAAATGGTTGATTAGCTTTGGCTAATGGCATCCGAATGGATGATCGGGACAAACGATTGATCAGCTTCGGCTAATGGCATCCAAATGGATGATTGGTACAAATGAATGATTAGCTTCGGCTAATGGCATCCGAAGGGATGACCGGGACAAATGAATGATTAGCTTCGGCTAATGGCATTGAAATGGATGACCGAGAAAAATAAATGATTAGCTTCGGCTAATGGCATTCGAATGGATGACCAGGACAAACGGTGGATTAGCTTTGGCTGATGGCATCCAGAGTGGATGGCCGGGGTGAGTGAACGGTTAACCTCGGTAAATGATGCCTTAAGAGGATAACCGGATTTAAGATTATGTCTGATTACAAGAATTGGTGTATCTATATGTACTATAAGTTGTTTATACCAAGTACATGAAGGAACTACAAATGTCACGCTTCAAACATGAGATAATATTAATGTTTCATTAAACTGCCAGACCGTTTATTACCATTATTATTATTAAATAATTGCATTCTTATAAATGTTTTGTAGTGCAGCGGGGACGTCACAACAACGAGGTGCCTAGGAAACCCAATACACAGGAAACCTACTTTTGCAAGGAATCATGTAGTTGCATTCTAAATCACGATGTATTTTATATAAATCAATGTACTGAACGTATAACTATTATTAGATCATTTTTGTTTAAATTCATGATGACTATTAGTAGGATAGGAATGCAAACTCATGTCTATGTATGTATATTTTTAAATGTGAACTTCTAATCATGCAAACATAATATTATGTGTTTATGTAAGATTCACTTTTAAATAAAATGTTGATTATTGTTGATGTATGGATTGTATCTTGATGATGTGAGGGAACTGGTTCACCGATTACAGATACGATGTGTGTCAAGTACAAAAAAAAATTATCGTTGTTTTGGGCTTGAAAAGCCGGGATGTTACAGATGATATCAAGCCTTTCCCAAAGGTCAGATCACAAGAAGTGACTCGAGTAAGCAAGAGTGAAAAGGCCATTGAAGTTTACTACCAAGACTCCAACTTTTGAGAAAAGGAAGACACCATGAAGAAAAGGGGATCTATATTTCTTAGGTAAGTATACATGCATATTGATCATAATGCATTACTTTCACCATTGACAGATCAGTGTTTCACCATCACTTCTTGGATAGTGTGTTTTATAACCCTACCTCATTTCGAGTGCGCTTTTGAGCCCTCATCTCATTTCAAGTGTGCCTTTGAGCCCTCATCTCTTGGGCGGTGCGTTTTCTAACCCTACCTCCTTTTGAGTGCGCCTTTGAGCCCTCATCTCTCTCCAAAACACCTCATATTTTTTTTTCCATCTAGGTAGGTCACCCATTATAATGAGACCACTTCACATTTTTTTTCCATCTGAGTAGGTCACCCATTACAATGAGACCACTTTTCATTTTTTTCCTGGGTAGGTCACCCATTACAATGAGACCACTTCATATTTTTTTTTCCATCTGGTTTGGTCACCCATTACAATGATACTACTTTCAAAACTCATCACATCTTCCACTTGGGTAGGTCACCCATTATAATGAGACAACTTCACATTTTTTTTTCCATCTGGGTAGGTCACCCATTACAATGAGACCACTTCATTTTTTTTTTTCCATTTGGGTAGGTCATCCATTACAATGAGACCACTTTTCATCTTTTTTTCTGGGTAGGTCACCCATTACAATAAGACAACTTCACATTTTTTTTTTCCATCTAGGTAGGTCACCCATTACAATGAGACCACTTTTCATCTTATTTTTTTTTCTGGGTAGGTCACCCATTATAATAAGACAATTTCAAATTTTTTCGAGGTAGGTCACCCATTACAATGAGACCACTTCACTTCTTTTTTTCCATCTAGGTATTTCATCCATTACAATGAGACCATTTTTCATCTTTTTTCTGGGTAGGTGATTAGTACTTAAAAGTGTATTTTTATCAAGATTTTATATCATCATTTTGCACTTGAAGTATCAATAACTCCTTAACTAGAGTATGTTGTATAATAACAAGTCTGATAATATAAGATAGCTTTAATTTATGGTAAATGCTCATTTTAAATGCAGGAATATCTCACAATTCAAATGATTGATTGATGTGATTAACTATTGAAAGTGAAAGGACAAGAAAAGACTAAGCTTAGAAAAGAGATGTTGATTTAATTCAAATTGGAACACTATTTAGTCATTGGATCATATCTGGAGCTGTAGATCTTGTATTTCAGTTTGGTTTATATGGCTAGAAAGCTAAGAAATAGGTCTACAATGTTTGTGAAGAGTGGAAGACCCAAATCTGCCATTTTCAAATTCAAAGCTTGGCCAAAAAAGAGAAGTCAGAATCTGTCTTGCAATCCAGCCCAAACACTACTCAGAAGTTTACCCATAGCTGGCATTCTAGAAGGCAAAATGACGTCAAATTTGGTTGGTGGAAAGATAAGACAATTTCCAACAACTTTCATGAGACCACCTGCTCAAGTTCTGATGTTAGCAATGACATTTCATCCAGACAAGAGCTTGAGGGCTATCCACCACGTCCACAAGAAGCACTACTCGGTCTTTTAACCATATCTCGATCTGTAGTGATTCAAATGCTCTGAAATTTGTTGAGTGGAAAGAGGAGATAATTTCCTACAACTTTCATGCAAACCACTTTGCCAAATTGTGATTGTCATTTCATCTAGCCAAAATGCTTGAGTGTTGTTGTCCACCAAGTCCACTAAATCAATAGTTAGCCACTACATCAATAATCAATTACCAAATGAATAGTTCTGAATTTTAGCCTATAAAAGAAGGCATTTGCCATTATTTAGGCATCTTAGTTTTCAAATCAAGATCATTTTCTTGCTCTCTCTTTGTAATGTTCAAATTCTATTTCATGTTTTATTAATCTTTTGTTTATGCTTTTCATTTCCTTTACTACTATTAGTTAACTTATATCATAATTATGTTCTTATCTTGTTTATTTATGTTCTTATATTGTTTATTTATGTTCTTCTTCTTCATTATGTCTAGCTAAGTTAATTATGTCAAGGTGAAATGATTTCACTAATGGTGTTAGAATATGTATAATATAAACTCAACATGGACTTCAATGTTTATATCCAAGAAAGTTTGTTATTAATATGTCTTATCTCTTTATCTTACTAATTCTTAATACCTTGCTTGTTAAATGATTAATCTAGATTTGTGTTGTATAACACTTAGTACAATAAATGCTTGATTCTTCATAGTCTTCGGCCGACATCGTTGTTATGAGAGGAACTTGATTTATTGTTAACATCGTTGTTAGCATCATAAATTCCTGACAATATTTAAAATTATGGTGTTACTAAAATAAGATAATTAATATGATCATGTTAAAAATTTATAATGAACTATTAAGGATAAATCATTCGATTGGAACATCCTTTGTGTGTGGTTTCCAGTTGAGTAATAAAAAAAGTTTATACTATACTTATTTCTAATACTATTAGTGGATCCTCTAACCTTGACATCTGTTTTTATTATTGTTTAATCCTCACATTAATCTCACATCTCAAAGATATCTTTAACTCTTTGTTACACACACACACACACACACACACACACACACATATATATATATAGTTGACCTTCCTGTGGATCGACCCCGGTCTTGCCGGGTTATTTATTACTATGACACTCTTGCACTTGGGATAAGACATCAACTCTTTGATCGTGTCAAGTTTTTTGCGTCGTTGCCGGGGAGGTAAATTACTATATAAATTTTATTTTTCTTTTCTTTTCATATATATATATATATATATATAAAATTTATATAGTTGAACTTCCTGTGGATCGACCCCGGTCTTGCCGGGTTATTTATTACTTTGACACTCTTGCACTTGGGATAAGACATCAACTCTTTGATCGTGTCAAGTTTTTTGCGCCGTTGCCGGGGAGGTAAATTACTATATAAATTTTATTTTATTTTTCTTTTCTTTTCACTTTTATCTTATCTAACTTTTGTTTTTATTTTTATTTTTTTTCCTGCACTTGCATGAGAGTTTGGTCATGCACATTAAGTGGTAGACTTTGTAGGGTATCCTTATCATTTTCAGAAAATATAGCCGAAGAAGATAACCAGTCGCTTCATAATGAGAATAATCGTGTATAGAATACTAAGAGACCACATGAATCCAACAAGAACAAGTGCAACATCATGTATAGTTTTCCCTCCTGATGCATCTCACTTTAATTTTAAGCCAGACATTATTCAACTTTTACCTTCTTTTCATGGCTTAGATCTAGAAAATCCATACTTGCATTTGAGAGAATTTGAAGAAGTTTGTAACACTTATAATGACTTAAATTGTAGCATGAACACCATCAGATTAAAGCTTTTTCCTTTTTCATTAAAAGATAAAGCTAAAACATGGCTACAAAATCTTAGGTCAGGATCCATTCATGCTTGGGATGAAATGCAACAATAGTTTTTAAAGAAGTGTTTTCCTTCTCATAGAACAAACTCTTTCAAAAGACAAATCACCACTTTCACTCAAAAATCAGGAGAAACATTTTACCAATGTTGGCATAGGTACCGAGACTTGCTTAATACATGTACTCATCATGGTTTTGAAACATGGACATTGGTTTCACATTTTTATGAAGGGTTAACATCGAAAGATAAGCAAATGGTGGAATTGATGTGCAATGGAACTTTTAAAAATAAAGACCCTGATGAAGCAATGGAGTACCTAAACATGTTAGCTGAAAATGCTTAAAATTAGGACACTACAGGCACTTGTGAGGCACCAGGTAAAACTCAACCTCATACATCTAGTGGAGGTATGTACAACCTTAGGGAAGATCATGACCTCCAAGCCAAATTTGCATCTTTAGCTAGAAAAGTCGAGGCACTTGAATTTAAAAAGAGTGTTCAATTAAAATATGTTCAAGACATTGTGTGTAAAATATGTGGCAAACGAACATTCAACCAATGATTGTCCAACTTTGCCTTCTTTCAAGGAATGCCTCCATGAACAAGCCCATGGTTTAAATAGTTTCCAAAGGCCCAATCATAACCCATACTCGCAAACGTACAACCCTGGTTGGTCAAATCATCCAAATTTCAGTTGGAAGAGTGGTAACAATAATACACAAACTTCACAACCACCATTTCAAGCCCACCATAATTTTCAAAATTCTCAAGGATATGCACCTCCTTATGCTCCCCCTCCTAGAAGAAATCTTGAGGAAACATTGCATGCATTCATTGAAAAGCAAGAAACAATCAAACTCAACATGCTCAAACCATGACAGATTTAAAAGATACGCTTGCAAAATTCATATATGCTCTCAGTTTTTAGGAGAAAGGTAAGTTTCCATATCAACCACAGCAAAATCCCAATGGGCAACACAATTCAAGTGCAAGTAGCTCTGGAAGCCAACACATGGATCAAGTCAAATTAGTCATTACTCTTTACAGTGGTAAGGTTATTGAAAAACCCATTATTGAACCTTGTGAGAAAGAAGATGAGGTAGTCTCTGAGGGTAAGGAAGGGGTTGAACCTAAACACTGCAAAGAAAAGATTGATTCCCCACCAGCACTTCCATTTCCTCATGCCAGGACCAAACAAAGGAAAGTTAATCACAATTCTGATATCTTTGAAACTTTCAAACAAGTAAGGATCAATATACCTTTGTTGGATGCTATGAAACAGGTACCTTCTTATGCTAAATTTTTGAAACACTTGTGCACCGTGAAGAGAAAACTGAATGTGAAAAAGAAAGCCCTTTTAGCCGAACAAGTAAGTGTCATTCTTCAAAACAATAATGCTTTGAAATATAAAGACCCTGGTTGTCCTACAATTTCTTGCTTTATTGGAGAACATAAAGTTGAAAGAGCTTTACTTGATCTTAGAGCTAGTGTGAATTTACTTCCATATTCTATTTTTCAAAGTCTCAATCTAAGGGAGTTAAAACCAACTTCTGTAACTCTTTTACTTGCTGATAGATCTGTAAAGGTGCCTAGAGGAATAGTTGAGGATGTGTTAGTACAAGTTGATAAATTCATTTATCCTGTGGATTTTGTTGTCTTGGATACACAACCTGTTAAAACATGTAATTCAATTCCTTTTATTTTAGAACATCCATTTCTTGCAACTTCTAATGCATTGAGTAATTGTTGGAATGGACTGATGAAGTTATCTTTTGGAAACATGACATTGGAGATGAATGTTTTTAACATTTGCAAGTAACTTGGAGATGATAATGATTTACAGGAAGTAGATTTTATTGAAAAATTAGTTTATGATCAATGTGCAAATACTTCCAATGAAACTGAGTTTAATGAATCTGAAGATTTGCAAATGGTTTATTTTCAGGAAGAATCAAAGGCAAGCAGTTGGAGACCAAAAATTAAGGAATTGCCACCACGATCAATTGAGTTCATACCTTCAAGTGTTCAACCACCAAAACCTGATTTGAAGCCATTGCCATTTAATCTCAAATACCCATTTTTGGGAGAAAATGAAACTTTTCCGGTAATAATTTCTTTCAAACTTAATGCACATCAAGAAGGTAAGTTATTACAAACTCTGAAAATGCACAAAAATGCATTAGGGTGGACCATAGCTGACATAAAAGGAATTAGTCATTTGATTTGCACACACAAGATTTATTTGTAGGAAAATGTTAAACCCTCTAGAGAAATGCAACGAAGGCTTAATCCTAATATGAAAGAAGTAGTGAGGAATGAAGTCATTAATCTTCTAGATAATGGAATCATCTATCCTATTTCCGACAGCAAATGGGTAAGTCCTACCCAAGTTGTACCTAAGAAGTCTGGAGTCACCGTGATAACAAATGAGAAAAATGAGTTAATTCCAACTAGGACTATTACTGGTTGGCGCATGTGCATTGACTATAGGAAACTTAATTCAATGACTAGAAAATATCGTTTTCCTTTACCCTTCATGGATCAAATCTTAGAAAGAGTCGCAGGTCATGAATTTTATTGTTTCCTAAATGATTATTCAGGTTACAACCAAATTGAAATTGCATTTGAAGATCAAGAGAAAACTATTTTCACATGTCCATTTAGTACTTTTGCATATCGAAGGATGCCTTTTGGATTATGTAATGCACCAGCCACGTTTTAAAGATGCATGCTCAGTATATTTAGTGATATGGTTGAACGTTTTCTTAAGATTTTTATGGATGATTTTTCTGTTATTGGCGATTCATTTGATGATTGTTTGACTAACTTAGAAAAGGTTTTGAACAGGTGTGAAGAAAAGAATCTTGTGCTGAATTGGGAAAAATATCATTTTATGGTAACAAACGACATTGTACTTGGTCACATTATTTCATCAACAGGAATTGAGGTTGACAAATCTAAAATTGAGTTAATTGCCAACTTGCCAACACCAAAATCTGTTAAAGATGTTAGATCATTCTTAAGACATATTGGTTTTTATAGAAGGTTCATCAAAGATTTTAGTGTCATATCTAAGCCATTGTGTAACCCTCTAACAAAGGATATTGTTTTTTAATAGACTGAACATTGTGAAGAAGCCTTTGTTAAACTTAAAAACTTGCTTACTTCTGCTCCTGTCATTCAACCTTCTGATTGGTCATTACCTTTTGAAATAATGTGTGATGCTAGTGATTATGTTGTGGGTGCTGTTTTAGGATAAAGAAAAGATAAGAAACCTTATGTGATTTACTATGCAAGTAAAACTTTAAATAGTGCTCAAATGAATTACACTACCACTGAAAAAGAATTACTTGCAGTAGTATTTGCATGTGAAAAATTTCGATCTTATCTTGTTCGCTCACCTGTTGTTGTTTTTAGTGATCATGCAGCATTAAAATATCTTCTTTCTAAGAAGGATTCTAAGGCTAGATTGGTACGGTGCATTTTGTTACTTCAAGAATTCGATATCACAATCAAGAACAAGAAAGGCACCGAAAATATTGTCGCAGATCATTTGTCAAGATCGACAATAGATTCCATATTTGACATCAAACAAATCAATTATTACTTTCCTGATAAATATTTACTTTATGTTGCTATAATGCCTTGGTTTGCTAATATTGTCAATTTTCTTGCAACATGAGATTTGCCAGCTCATTGGAGTACCCAAGATAGAAGAAAGTTTTTGAACGAAGTGAAGAACTTTTATTGGGATGACCCTTACTTATTCAAATATTGTCCTGATCAAATATTTCAAAGATGCATTCCCGACAATGAGGTAAGTATTGTCATTAAATTTTGTCATTCTGAGGCATGTGGGGGTCATTTCTCATCAAAAAAGACAACTGCAAAAATCTTACAATGTGGATTTTATTGGCCCACCATGTTCAAAGACACGCATGCATTCTGCAAAACTTGGGAAAATTGTTAAAAGTTGGGGTCTATTTCAAAATGTCACATGATGCCTTTGAATCCTATCCTTGTCATTGAAATCTTTGACTGTTGAGGTATAGATTTCATGGGTCCATTTCCTCTATCATTTGGTTTTGTGTACATATTAGTCGCAGTGGATTATGTTTCAAAATGGATAGAGGCAATCCCAACTCGAAATAATGATCACAAAACAGTGATCAAGTTTTTGAAAGAAAATATCTTGAGTCGATTTGGAATTTCTCGAGCCATGATAAGTGATGGTGGAACACATTTCTGCAACAAGCCATTTGAATCTTTAATGAAAAAATATAGAATCACACATAAAGTTGTCACCCCTTATCACCCTCAGACGAGTGGACAAGTAGAACTTGCTAATAGGGAGATCAAACAAATCTTGGAAAAAACAGTGAACCCTAATCGGAAAGACTTGTCTTTAAGACTTAATGATGCACTTTGGGCTTATCGAACTGCTTTTAAAACATCATTAGGTATGTCACCTTATAGGCTGGTTTATGGAAAACCTTGTCATTTGCCTGTGGAACTTGACCATAAAGCTTACTAGGCTATTAAAGCTTTTAATTCGAACCTTGATGATGTTAGCCAACTACGTAAATTACAAATAAATGAGCTTGAGGAAATAAGAAATGATGCATATAAGAATTCAAAAATTCATAAAGCAAGAATCAAAGAGTTTCATGACAAGAGAATCTTGAGAAAAACATTTGATGTTGGTCAAAAAGTTTTGCTTTATATTTCTCGACTCCACTTATTTCCTGGAAAGCTAAGATCAAGATGGAGTGGTCCATTTATTGTGAAACATGTGTATCCTTATGGGGCTTTTGATATTGAGAATCCAAAGAATGGCAATGTTTTTAAGGTAAATAGGCATCGTTTGAAAGTTTACTTTGATAATTTTCCTAGTGAAAATGAATCCATTGGTTTGACTGATCCTGTATATAAAGATTGATTATTTTTTTTTTCTCACATGGTTTTTGTGTTTCTTTTTTGTGTGACTTTTGTTTTGCTAGTCTTTCTCCAACCCCGGACAAATGGCGGATAACTGTACTTCGTGACTCTTAAGTCGGTTCTTTTAGTTTCCCATGATAACTGATATCTATGTATATATTTGTTCAATTCCTTGTTCCTTCTCTTTTCTTTGAATCTCTTCTCCACTTCTCTTTTGAAAAATGGACACCACTCTTGAAAAATTAAAAAAGTATTTTCCCGTTTTGCCTCAAAATGCGATTACAAAAATTTACCGTGCTAGGTATGAAAGATTAAGGTTGTTAATGAACCATGTAATTCCTAAAGATATTCGCTGCCTAATTGAAGCAAAGGTCCGATTATCAAGTGAGTCTTCTAATTCTTTTATTTCATACATGCCTAGGACAGGTAATAACACTTTTGTAAAGAAACGTCGTGCAAAACGATTGAAAGTCTGTCACAGATGTGCTAGATGGACTTGTAATGCAAAATGTCATTCTTTAGAAATGGTCTTCGTAAACCGTGAAGATAAAATACAATTCATTAAGGATGGCCTGAGTAAGGAGTCTTTAGATAATCTTCTATTAACTCTTGAGACGCATGCTAGTGGAGATGTGCATCGTACAATTCATGATTTTTGGCTCCAATTTCATAAAAAACATGATCAACATAGTTTTGGAAATCTGACTAAAAAAGACCTTGTTTGCCAGTTTTAAAAAAAACTGGATGGGAAGTCTATCCTCGACCCATAGAGGGTGTTTAAGTCGTTCTTGGATGTAAAACCAAGGGAAGATGTTAGCCACACAACTACTTGCACATACATATGTTTTAAACAAAAAAAACAAAGAGAGAGAGAGAGAGTGTGAGACTCTAGCTAGCCTACATATAGGTGGTATGATTGCATTTTGAATTTCTCATTTATAAAATCTTCTCTTCCTTCCCTTCATTTCTACTTAACCCATACATTCAACAGATATAGAAGCATGTAGCAATGACAGGTTCCTCAGGTCATCAAATAAAAAATATTTGTATTTTTGGTGGATCCAATCCTGGAAAGAAAATGAGTTTTTAGAATCAGCACATTATCTTGATCAGGTACTAGCTGAGAGAAAGACTCATTTAGTATATAGGGGAGGCAACCTTGGGTTAATGCGGAGTGTGTCAATAATTGCATTTTTAGAAGGCAGTCAAGTGTTGGGTATCATTCCAAAAGCTTTAGCCAAAATGGATCTCATTGGAAAAACAGTTGGAGAGGAACTACAGGTCTCCACAATGTCTAAACGAAAGGATACAATGTTTGCTCATGCTGACGCCTTCATTGCTTTACCAGGTGGTCTGGGCACATTAAAAGAGATATTTCATATTTCCTCTTGGGCCCAACTAAACATTCACTAAAAACCTATAGGTTTGTTAAATGATAATGGTTTTTATGATTATTTGTTGTCTTTTCTTGATCATGTTGTGGAACAGAATTTTCTTACATCTTCGGCACGACAAATCATAATCTCTATTGGTACTGTTGAACAACTGATTGATCAACCGCAAGCTTTCATCCCTGTAATTGATTCCTCCGTGAGTCGAATAGATTGGTCAAATAGGGAAGGCTGTAAAAAGCTAAGATTGGATTTGAGCCTTAGTTTGTAAAACCTTGTGTCTTTTGGTTTTATTAATATCATTATTCTTTTTCTGTTTTGTTATTTCTTATTTTTGTTTAAGTGTGTTTTAGGTTTGTCAGTAGTCGTTGTTTCAGGTGATGTCTTCTATACTCTACATTTCTACCTTAAAACATTGAGGACAATGTCTCGTTTTGGTTGGGGGGAGAGGGTAGTTAAATTAAAAAAAAAACTAACTGTTTTTGTTGTTATTAAAACCATTAGACAGAATTGTTATTATTAAGATGGTAGAGTAATGAGTATTGACTCTTGAGACACATCTTAGTAAACATTCATAACAAGCTCTATCATTACACTTCTTGAAATATTCAGGTTTACAAACTCTTGCATTGTTATCACTTGATTCTGCTCATATATTCATTTAAGAAGTATTCATAAATCTTTAGTGAGATCATTTCTTCACGCCTCCCATGGCCAGTCCAACATCGGCGCCTCTGCTCCAGCAACCAGTGAGCGTGCGATGGATCTTGCCTGAAACCCTAACGGGTCTCTGGCTTGACGCTTCCAACGATGGGGATTTTGTTGGTTCATCTGTAGCTCCTCTCTCCGACGAGTTAGATGACTCTCCACGCTTGCTGGGGTTGATCTGTCACGTCCACTGCCTTGGAGATGGTCAATTTGATGGATGTCCCCATTGTTCAGGTACTGTTCAGCTTTGTGCTTTTCTTAGATTTGGAAGTGGTAGACCAGTTCCTGCCTCTCCCACTCCATAATTTATACCTAGCTGGCTCTTTAGGGGGTTCCATCTCCCTCTGCATCATCATGGGGTTGTTCCCTCATGACTTGTCTTGTATCCACTCTTTTTGCTGGTTTGCTGCTCTGTTCTCTGTTTGCTGTTGGTGCTTTCTTTCCTGTGCATTTGCTGTCAATGATGCCTGTCTACCAGAGCCAAGGGCTTGCTTAGTTGATTGGTCTATAGTCTTTCAGTGGTGTGAACCTTGTCTTGGAATGTTGGGTCTGGTTCCCTCATTCTCCTGTTCCTGCTGATTGTAGTTGGTGGACTCGCTTTGCTTGCAATCTCTGTGTATAATGATTGTTGATAGCTCTCTGGTCAGCTAGATCATAGCATGCGGTGCTTCTTGTTGTAGCTTGTTGCCTTTAGGACTGTTAGCTTTGCCTCTGCTCAGTTGCTTGTCCTGTGTCTTGTTGGTCGTGTTCTTTGAGTGGTTGGTTGGCTGCTGGACATGCCCTTGAACCCTCTAGAGGGTGTTGCTGCTGCTATTTAGCTTTGGCATTTTGGTTTAATGGAGGTTGCCTCCTTGTTCTGGATCCCCTGAGTTCCAGTGGATGTTGTTCAGTAGTGTTCCTTTCTTGCTGGATGCTACTGGTTTGTTGCAAAGGATCTCTTTGCCTACTTTGGGGCATTGTTTGGGGTGCGTTTGGGTGAGGTTCTCTCCCCTTGTTCACAAATTCTGCCTCCTGTTCCATTTTGGTTCTTCTGCAGGTCTAATTTGGCTGGCCTATCTTGATTTGGCTATGGATCCCAACAGTTTGGGTGAGGCTTTCTCCCCTCATATTTGGGCTACATTCATGCTGTGGTGTAGGGATGGTCTGCTGGTGATTGGCCTCTTGGTTGCTGCTCAATGCAGTTTGGTATGCTGCTATAAGCAGCTTTGACTATTGTGCTTCTAGAAGCTTACTGGAATTCTGGTTTGCTAGAGTTGGACTTTCTTCTCTGGTTTGTTATTTTTGGCTTACTGCCATGAGCCCATCTTCCCCTGCATGTTCTCCTTTGTTGGGTTTGCAGGTTGCTGCTGACGCTCGCTTGTTATCCCCATATTACAGGAGTGACCTGGGTGAAGCTCGGTACTTCCCTGCTTTCTGCGTGCGATGCTGGCTGAAGTGTGGTCCCTGGCCCCTTATTGGGTCTCTACTTTGATAGCTTTTTCCTGCTATTGCTGGAATGGGCTTGGTTGATGCTCTCCTCAGTGGGTGGAGGCTGGTTTTTGCCTGTTTCCCCTGTGATTGTCTTCTAGACATGTCTTTGGATCACCACTTTGGTGTTGTTGCTGCTTTATGCAGGATATTCTATCCCTAGCCTTTATCGCTGGGGAGTTGTTTGCCTTTGTTAGCTTTTTAGATGTTTGGCTACTACCACTACATGAGGGATGTTCATGCTATCTGTATGTGGGATCATGTCTTTTATTGTTTGCTTAATGCCATAGGGCTTTGGTTGCTAGTCCATGGGAGCATGTTCTCGTTGGTTTAGGTTACTGATCTGCAAGCTTGTCTTGCTATGGTTTGTTCAAGGGAGCCTGTTCCCTTTGACTGATTATGTATATCCTTATGTACTGCTGGTTTCCAGCTTATATTGCAAGCTTGTCTTGCTCTTTTTGATCTATACAATTCTTACATTTGATCCAAAAAAAAAAAGTATTCATAAATCTTCATTTTCACACACACACTTTAACATATGCTTATGGGTTGTACATTGCATTATTATATTATTTTTGTTCTTTTGTTAAAGGTAACAACTAAGGGAAATGGATAGTATATAATTTTCAAAAAAAAACAAAAAAAAAATGATAAATAAATAAATAAATAAAAATATAGATAAGTTTGGTTTCGTAGCCTTCCTAACCTAAGCAATTAAGCCCGAAAGGGTGTTTTAACACCTAATACCCTAAAGTCAACTGACTTGAGAGCTATTGGCCTAGTGCTTGTTACATGGGTTGAGGAGAAAAGCTTAAGGGAATCAAACATTGCACTATCTATATTTTAGTATCTGCAACTAAAGTTACTAAGCTTGTAGGGGTGTCTCAACACCTAATGCCTTAAGACCAACTAGTCTGGGAGTCATTTGCCGAAAGCTCGTTACATGGGTTAAAGATGCATTGTATTTTAAGTTATATGTATATATATTAAAAAAAGAAAAAAAAAGAAGATACTAATCCCAACCCAAGGATTGTGTTTTAAGCCAGACATTATTCAACTTTTACCTTCTTTTCATGGTTTAGATCTAGAAAATCCATACTTGCATTTGAGAGAATTTGAAGAAGTTTATAACACTTATAATGACTTAAATTGTAGTATGAACATCATTAGATTAAAGCTTTTTCTTTTTTCATTAAAAGATAAAGCTAAAATATGGCTACAAAATTTGAGACCAGGATCCATTCGTGCTTGGGATGAAATGCAACAACAATTTTTAAAGAAATTTTTTCCGTCTCACGGAACAAACTCTTTCAAAAGATAAATCACCATTTTCACTCAAAAACCAAGAGAAACATTTTACCAATGTTGGGATAGGTATCGAGACTTGCTTAATACTTGCCCTCATCATGGTTTTGAAACATGAAGATTGGTTTCACATTTTTATGAAGGGTTAACACCTAAAGATAGACAAATGGTGGAATTGATGTGCAATGGAACTTTTGAAGATAAAGACCCTGATGAAGCAATGGAGAGTATCTAGACTTGCTAGCTGAAAATGCTCAAAATTAGGACACTACAGGTACTTATGAGGCACCAAGTAAAACTCAACCTTATACATCTAGTGGAGGTATGTACAACCTTAAGGAAGATCATGAACTCCAAGCCAAATTTGCATCTTTAGCTAGAAAAGTCGAGGCACTAGAATTGAAAAAGAGTGGTCAATTAAAATATGTTCAAGACATTGTGTGTCAAATATGTGAAACCAATGAACACTCAACCAATAACTGTCCAACTTTTTCTTCTTTCAAGGAATGCCTCCATGAACAAGCTCATGCTTTAAACAGTTTCCAAAGGCCCAATCATAACTCATACTCGCAAACATACAACCCTGGTTGGAGAGATCATCCAAATTTCAGTTGGAAGAGTGGTAACAATAATGCACAAACTTCACAGCCACCATTTCAAGCACTCCATAATTTCCAAAATTCTCATGGATATGCACCTCTTTATGTTCCCCCTCCTAGAAGAAATCTAGATGAAACTTTGCATGCATTCATTGAAAAGCAAGAGACAATCAACACTCAAAATGCTCAAACTATGGCTGATTTGAAAGATACTCATGCAAAATTCACATTTACTCTCAGTTTTCAGGAGAAAGGTAAGTTTCCATCTCAACCATAGCAAAATCCCAAGGGACAATACAATGCAAATGCAAGTAGTTCCGGAAGCCAACACATGGATCAAGTCCAATCAGTCATTACTCTCCACAGTGGTAAGGTTATTGAAAAACTCATTCTTGAACCTTATGAGAAAGATGATGAGTCAATCTCTGAGGGTAAGGAAGGGGTTAAACCTGAACATTGCAAAGAAAAGACCGATTCCCCACTAGTATTTCCATTTCCTCATGCCATGACCAAACAAAAGGAAGTCAATCACGATTATGAAATCTTTGAAACTTTCAAACAGGAAGAAATCGAGGATGAAAAAGGCACCGAAAATGTTGTTGCAGATCATTTGTCAAAATTGGCAATTGATTCGACATCTGACATCACACCAATTGATGATTACTTTCCTGATGAATCTTTACTTTCTCTTAGTTCAATACATTGGTCTGCTAATATTGACAATTTTCTTGCTTCAGGATTTTTGCCAGCTCATTTGGATACCCAAAACAAAAGAAAGTTTTTTAGCGACATGCAAAACTTTTATTGGGATGACCCTTACTTATTCAAATATTGTCCTAGTCAAATATATCAAAGATGCATTCTTGACAATGAGGTAAGTAATTTCATGAAATTTTGTCATGCAAAAATCTTACAAAGTGGATTTTACTAGCCCACCATGTTCAAGGACTCACATGCATTCTACAAAACATGTGAAAATTGTCAAAAGGTGGGATTTATTTCAAAACATAGAGAGTCTTTAGATAATCTTCTATTGACTCTTAAGTCTCTTCATAGTGGAGATGTGCATCATGCAATTCATGATTTATGGCCCCATTTTCATAAAGAACATGCTTATGGTCTTGGGAATCTGACTAAAAAAGACCTTGTTTGTCAGTTTTTAAGAAAATTGAGTGAGAAGCCTATCCCCGACCCATAAAGGGCGTTTAAGCCGTTCTTGGACGTAAAACCAAGGGAAGATGTGAGCCACAATCACAACTACTTGTACATACACATGTTTTCAAAAAAAAAAAAGAGAGAGAGAGACTCTAGTTGGCCTACATATAGGTGGTATGATTGCATTTTCAATTTATCATCTATAAAATCTTCTCTTCCTTCCTTTCATTTTTACTCAACCCACACATTGAACAGATATAAAAGTGTGTAGAAATGTCAGGTTCCTCAAGTAATCATATAAGAAATATTTGTGTTTTCGGTGGATCCAGTCCTGGGAAAGAAAAGGAGTTTTTAGAATCAACAAATCATCTTGGTCAGGTACTAGCTGAGAGAAAGATTTGTTTAGTGTATGGGGGAGGCAGCCTTGGGTTAATGGGGGGTGTGTCAATAGCTGCATTTTTAGGAGGTAGTCAAGTTTTGGGGGTCGTCCCCAAAGCTTTAGCAAAAGGGGACTTCATTAGAAAAATAATTGGAGAGGAACTACAAGTCTCTATAATGTCTGATCGAATGAATGAAATGTTTAACCATGCTAACGCCTTCATTGCCTTACCAGGTGGTCTGGGCAAATTGAAAGAGATCTTTCATATTTTCTCTTGGGCCCAACTGCACATTCACCATAAACCTATAGGTTTGTTAAATGTTAATGGTTTTTATGATAATTTGTTGTCTTTTCTTGATCAAGCTGTGGAACAGAAATTTCTAACATTTTTAGCATAACAAATCTTAATCTCTGTTGCTACTGTTGAACAATTGATTGACTACAATCTTTCATCCTTGTACTTGATCCCTCCATGAGTCGCATAAATTGGTCAACTATGGAAAGCCGTAAAAAGCTTAGATTGGATTTGAGCCTTCGTTTGTGAAACCTTGTGTCTTTTGGTTTTATTAGTAGCATATTATTTTGTTTTGTTATTTCTTATATTTGTTTAAGTGTGTTTCAGGTTTGTCAGTGTTTGTTGTTTCAGGTGATGTCTTTTATACTCTATCTTTCTACCTTAGGACATTGAGGACAATGTCTCGTTTTGGTTGGGGGGAGAGAATAATAGTTGACATTAAAAAAAACTAACTGTTTTTGTTGTTATTAAAACCATTAGACAGAACTGTTATTATTAAGATGGCAGAGTAATGAGTATTGACTCTTGAGACGCATCTTAGTAAACATTCATAACAAGGTCTATCATTACACTTCTTGAAATATTCAGGTTTACAAACTCTCGCATTGTTATCACTTGATTCTGCTCATATATTCATTTAACAAGTATTCATAAACCCTTATTTTCACACACACACTTTAACATATGATTGTGGGTTGCACATTGGATTATTACATTATTTATGTTCTTTTGTTAAAGGTAACAACTAAGGGAAAGGAATAGTATATAATTTGTAAAAAAAAAAAACAAATTGATAATATTGATGATATTAAAATCGTGAAAACTTCTAACTTCTATTATTGATTTTGGTGTAGGACATTCTGGAATAGCTTTAACCTTAGCTCCATCCATCTCTATACCTTTTGCACTAGCAAC
Source organism: Populus trichocarpa (assembly GCF_000002775.5). Taxonomy (NCBI): domain Eukaryota; kingdom Viridiplantae; phylum Streptophyta; class Magnoliopsida; order Malpighiales; family Salicaceae; genus Populus; species Populus trichocarpa. The sequence continues at coordinate 13,951,632 of NC_037298.2, read as the reverse complement.
ATATCCAAGAAAAATAATTATATCCATGCAAAAGTCACACTTTTTCAAATTTGCATATAAGGACTCTTTTCTAAGCACATCAAGAACTTGTCTCAAATGATCCATATGCTCATCAAACTCCTTACTATAAATCAAAATATCATCAAAGTAGACAACTACAAACTTACCAATGAAAGCACGCAAAACATGATTCATCAATCTCATAAAAGAACTAAGTGCATTAGTAAGTCCAATAGGCATTACCAATCACTCATACAAACCATAATTAGTTTTAAAAGCAGTTTTCCATTCATCCTTTTCTTTCATCCTAATTTGATGATAACCATTTTTTAAATCAATTTTTGAAAACATTTTAGAACCATGCAATTCATCCAATATATCATCTAATCTGGGAATAGGATGTCGATACTTTACAGTGATGTTATTTATAGCCCTGCAATCAACACATATTTGCCAAGTCTTGTCTTTTTTTGGGACAAGAAGCATGGGAACTGCATAAGGACTCATGCTCTCATGAATGTATCCTTTCAACATCAACTCCTCCACTTGTCATTGGAGTTCCTTAGACTCTTCGGGATTGCTCCTATATGCTGGCCTATTTGGTATAGATGCTCTTGGAACAAAGTCAATTTGATGTTCAATTCCCCTAATTGGCAGCAAGCAATTAGGAATCTCTTCTAGAAAGACATCTTCAAATTCCTGTAAAAGAACTTTAACAACACTAGGAACACAGGAATCCAAATTATCGGAGTTAAAGTATGCCTCCTTATACACAAGTAAAATCATAGGCAATTCAGAAAGATAAGCACGTTTAAGATCACTAAATTTTGCAAAGAAATTTAGGTTTTTCCCCACTTTTTCTACAAACTTTTCTTTTCTCACCCTTTCTTTCTCTCTCCACTCTCGGCCTCCCTTCTATTTTTTTTTTCTTTTTGGTTGTGACCCTCCTCTAATTTCCTAAGGGCCAAAACTTTGTCCCCTTTTGTTTTCAACTCATGGCTCACTTTATTTCACTCTTCCTCACATTCTCGCCATGTTGTTCGGCTTGTTCTTCCACTTTGGCCGAATCTGAGTGCTCCTCCTCATAGCTTTTCTTCAACTGAATTTGATCTTCATACGCTTGCTTTGGTGTTAGTGGGGCAAGTGTATAAATTCTACCATCTTTCTCCAATGAATACATGTTCTTAAACTCAACATGCTTGGCTTTTCTATCAAATTGTCAAGGCCTCTCTAGTAACAGATGAGTAGCATGCATAGGCACAACATCACATAACACTTCATCCTTATACTTGCCTACTGGAAAAGAAATCACCACCTGTCTATTCACCCTAACAACACCACATTCGTTCAACCATTGAAGCTGATAAGGCCTCTCATGCTTAATGGTATTCAATCCCAACTTTCTAACTAAAGTAACACTAGCAATATTAGTACAACTACCACTATCAATGATCATACTGCATATCTTATCATTGATTAGGCATCTAGTATGGAAGACATTCTCTCTTTTTGCTCCACATCATCCTCCTTAGTCTGAACACTAAGCGACCGTCTAATCACCAAAACTTTATCACCAACAACATACTCTAAATCACTAGTATCCTCAAGTGGTGACATGTCATCACAATCAGACTCCTCACTAGTGGACACAATCTCTCCATCATTGTCTTCAACTCCCTATAATTTGTAAATGATTAAACAACTCCCTATAATAGTGTTTAGGAACATACCTCTTCTTCATTATTGTCTTCATCTCCTCCCACGTGCTAATTGGTCTTTCTTTATTCCTTCTTCTTTCTACCACCAATCTCTCCCACCAAACCATGGCATAATCAGTAAACTCCACTACAGCTAACATAACCTTCTTTTCTTCAGAGTACCTATGGATGTCCAAAATCATCTCCACCTTTTTTTCCCAATTAAGTAAGCTTCCTGATCAGTTTTTCCCTTAAAGGTGGGATTTTTAACTTAATACTACCCAAATTTCGGTCTATATCACCCAAATCATAAAAAAATCCCCTTTATACTCAAAATCCCTAAATGGCCTAATATGTCCCCTCATTGGCCGATTCTCATACCTCTATCCCCTATGTGTATGGAACCTACTACCACGGTTAAGATCATCCTCGGCTTCATCTGCAAAGTTTCTAGCAACACTCTCCTCATTCCTAGCTTCTCAACCCTTTTTACTACGTCCCTCATCAGACCTAGTCTTCAATTTTTCAATCCCAATCATCAGCTCACCAAACATAAATTCTATCTGTTGTTGTATTCTCGAAAGCCCATCTTCTGGGATTTCACCCTTCTTCTGTGACACATTGTTAGAAGACAATATTTTTTAAAAATATGCACGAAAATCATTAGCAATAAAAATAACACCTCACACACTCGTGTTTCATACAAATTTATAGGTTTTTCACTCTAATATGTTCCCTACACCTTTTTCCACTCAAATTGCCTTTCTTTAGTTCTTGAAATCACTTAGCAACAATTAAGAAAAGCAACCAACTACACAGTAAATTTATAAATTTGTGATTAGTACTTAAAAGTGCATTTTTATCAAGGTTTTATATCATCATTTTGCACTTGAAGTATCAATAACTCCTTAACTAAAGCATTTTTTATAATAACAAGTCTGATACCATAAGATACCTTTAATTTATGGTAAATATTCATCTTAAATGCAGGCCTATCACAAAAATGAAAGGATTGATTGATGAGTTTAAGTACGGAAATTGAAAGGACAAAGAGAAGGCCAAACTTAGAATAGAGATGTTGGTTCAGTCCAAACTGGAACACTATTCGGTCATTGGGTCATATCTGGAGCTGTAGATCTTGGATTTAGGTCTGCCTTATATGGATAGAAATCTAAGACATAGGCCTAAAACTTTCATGGGAAGTCCAAGATTTAAAAAGGCCGTTTCCAAGTCCAAATTGTAGCAACAACGGAGAAGTCTGAATCTATCCTGTAGCTCAAATACTGTTTAGTGTTCAGCCTATATCTCGAGTTCTAGAAGTCCAAATGACCTCAACTTTTTTTTTTTCTGGAAAGCTAAGACAATTTCCTAGAACTTTCATGATTTAAGTCTGTTCAAATTATAACTTTATCAATGACGTTTTCGGCAGACAAAAAGATAAGGATTGTTACCAAGTCAAGATGTGGCCACCCACTCAACAATTAGTCAACAAATCAATAATTCTGAATTTTGGCCTATAAAAGGAGGCATTTGTCATGTATTTAGGCATCTTGGTTTTCAGATCAAGATCATGTTCTTGCTCTCTCTCTTTGTAATGCTTAAGTTTTGCTTATATTAATCTCTTGCTTATGCTTTTCATTTCCTTTCCTTGTTTATTTATGTTTCTCTCTTTCATTATGTTTAGCTAAGTTTATCATGTTAAGGTGAAAAGGTTACACTAATGGTGTAAGAATAAGTATAATATAAATTCAACATGGACCTTAATGTTTGATACTAACATGTTTTATATTTGTTATCTTGTTCACTTTTAATACTTTGCTTGTTAAATGATTAATCTAGATTTATGTTGTATAACCCTTGGTACAACAAATACTTGGCACTTTCATAGCCCAACCGTATGGTATAACCGACACCTGTGCTATGAAATGAACTTGATTTGTTGTTAACATAAGTTATAATCATGAATGCCTGACAACATTTACAAGTATTTGTATTATTTGAATAAGATAACTAATGTAATCATGTTAACAATTTATAATCCGATTGGAACCTCCTTTATGTGTGGTTTCCAGTTGAGTAATAAAAAGAGTTTATACTATACTTGTTTGAAATACCATTAGTGGATCCTCTAACCTTGACAATTATTTTATCCTTGCTTAATCCTTACATCAATATCACATCTTAAAGCTCTCTTTAACATATTGTTGTTGTTGTTGTTGTTGTTGTTGTTGTTATTTATAATTTATATAGTTAACCTCCCTGTGGTTCGACCCCGGTCTTGCCGGGTTATTTATTACTTCGACACTCCTGCACTTGGAAGAAGACATCATTCTTTTGGTCGTGTCAATTTAATATAGACTCAAGAAGTAAGAAATTTACAAAACAAACAAAACAAAACTACGATGACAAATTCACGAGTAGCAATGCAAATTTGTGTGAGTAATATGACGATTCGAAGATGCAAAATAAACTCAATAGAAGCAATAATACTAAAGAGATTTACTATCTACACTGAAAATTAAATCAACCATTGATAAAACCTGGAAAAAAAAAAAGATAAAGAGCAACACAAATTCCCAATGACCAATTTTCTTTCCTAGCTCTTGGCCAAACTCCAAAATGTTGATTTTCTTCTTCTTCTTCTTCTTCTTGTGGAAACAATCAAAATTTTCAAGATCAAGCCCTTTTTTTTTTGTATACCAATTCGGCAATTAAGAAAAAAAAATCAAGAGCACCCACCTTTTTTTATATATATTGCGGCAACATCAAGAATTCAACAAGAAGACTACCTTATGATTTTGGTGTTCAAAAATTCAAGAGGATGCAAGAACCCTTTTATATATATATATATATATATATATATATATGTGTGTGTGTGTGTGTGTGTGGCCGAAACTAATCAAGAAAAATAAAGAAACAAAAGACACGAATTGAAGGATATAACCTATGATTAGATATGCTCTGATACCAACTGATGTGAACCCTAGCGGAATTGAATGGGATTCGCGAACCCAAGATCTATATAATCTAAGTTTGATGAAAATAAGATGAGCTTATCACAATGGAAGACCTGCTCCAAGGCAACAAGACTATAAACCAACCACTACACCATTAAAGAGTTTTACTAACGAACTAATTCCGTCGGTGACAGGAATGAACTCCGTCGGTGAAATAATTACCGACGGCCTCACCGACGAAACACGTCCGTCGGTATAATAGTCGTCAGTAACTCCCATTTCCGTCGCTAATTCTATCGCAAATAAAAAAAACACCCACCGACGGTCTTACAGACGGATACGCGCACACCAAAAAAAAAATTTCCCGCGGGAACATTACCGACGGAATAAATCCGTCTGCAATTTCAACGGTAATTACCGATGGACTATCCGTCGGTAATTACGGCATTGGTAGTAATTGTTTGCCAACCCTCTGTGAAATACCGACGGATATTATCCATCGGTAAATCCGTCTGTATGTAATCACCGACGGAATATATCCGTCGGTAATTATGGCATGGCTGGTAATTGTTTGGCAACTCTCTGTGAAATACCGACGGATATTATCCGTCGGTATATCCGTCGGTATGTATTTTGAAATATATAAATAAAATAATTTATTAATAGTAAAAAACCTTAATAAACAAATAAAATTGGATTAAACATTAAAAATATAAAAGTAATGTTAAATAATATTCATTACAAATTTAATGTGTTTAAAAAACAAAATTAAACTAGAATAGCGGCGAAGCTAGAGGAGGAGGAGGAGGCTGGTTGTTCCCGGGACCATACGGCCAAAAAGAAGCTGCACAAGTATCGTCACCCATCTTTGATCTTATCTATATGACTATTTGACAGAGCTCATCATAATTCACCGAGAGTTGTTGATATTGTTGTTTCAACGCAATGAACTCCTCAGACTGGGTGTTCGATATTGATGGAGAGCTTCCAACGGTTGAGACACTACGAGCCGAACGCAAGTTTTCAGCCGTATTGTTGGAGAGCCCGTAGACCCAATTTTTATCGGGTCCACCAAACGATCCCACCTCCATCCACAAATCTGGATCGAAATCTAGATGGGTCGACAGATTGTCCCCATATCTCTCCCTCAACCGGCTATTATAGGTCTCCTGAAAATTCCGTTGGTAAAAAAATCATCAAATGCAATTCAAGATGCAATTCAAGAAAATAATAACTTACAAAATAAAATGAATGAACGAACATACCACGAAGTGCTGAGCACGGTTGTCCACGAACTGCTGCACCCCCTTTTGGTGGTCTTGACTCCGCACATGCGTCTCTACAAACAGCTCCATTGGACTCGGCTCACATCCAAGAGACACAGCTTGTAAGGAAAAAATAGGTTGAAAGTTAAATATATTATAAGGAACGACAAACTAATTAACGATATATTTCATTACAATTAATCTTACCATCCGCTTTGCATGTGCGCTGAATGGGACGAATCCGCTAGTGTGCGTGGTCACCGAACCACGAATTTGCCGGTTCCGGTTGTCGGCGCCGAACTGTGAGCGCCGTGAGAACCGCTCTGAGGTCACGTGCTCAATATATGTCGTCCATATTTCCCCCGAGATGAATGGCGGTTTGAATTCCTGCCAAACCGCCACCTCATTCCATCCTTCAAGATCGTTATCCCTCGCATGTCTTTTTTATTTTTTTTTAGTGTCATACCAAAAATCACGCAACCTACTTCCATAGTAACATAAAATTATTTTTGATGTTACCTAGTTGCCGCGTGATTCTCTCATACCCTCCTCACAACATTGTTGTCGCCCTAGCCCACTCAAATTTGTTCTGTGTATATAAATAATTCATATAAAATAAAAATAGTACAAGATATAAAATTATAAAAATCATTTATTAAAAATAAGCTGGAAATTAAAAATTAACACCGACCTGAAATCGCTTAAACCATGCATCGATATTAGGTTTTCACTCAGGATGTCTGGAAACCTGGCTCCATTGAAACAATGGAATCTCCATCGAAGATTTAAACGCCAATGTTATAGTCCTTGCAGCCTCAATGTTTGTGAACCTGGAATTAAATAAAAGTAGTAATATTAATTAGTTGTTCATAAATTATGTTATAAGTATATATATAAAAAAAACTAAAACCTAAACAAACTTACATTGAGAGGTCATCCTTCCATTGTGCCTGGTACTTGCGGGTGAATTGACCCCGCTGTGAAGGCACACCGCTTCTGCGCTGTGAAACCGCGCTAGAAGAGGCAGCATCACAAGTTGGCGTAGATTCCTCGCCGTGATCAACTCCTAAGGATACGTCCTCCTCGCTGCTAAAAGAACTAGCTGCAACCATCTTCTGACGACGTGCTGTAGATTTCATTCTACGCATCTACACAAATTTATATGAATAATTACATAATTAACTTCAATTATTTAAAAAACAAATCGACAAAGTCTCCCCTATACTGGGGGGTCCCAAGTTATCGACAAAATCATATTACACTTCAAATTTTATTTCACATCCCGATCCAATCATCCTGGATCTCAACCCAACTCATCATCATCAACATAACATTTTATTCAATAACATCATATAATGATATTCAAGTAAAAGAATCAATTTCAACTATGAACATTCATTGTTAAATTGGTACTTAGAGTTACAAACATTAGATTAAAGTCATACATTCAAATTTACGGATTAATATTACATTTCAAGTTTTAGGAGACAAGACTCTTAATTTATAAATAATTACATGGTCAAAAGCAAAAGGTAACTAAATCAATATCATTCCTAACACGATCGACCCTAATGGACATCAAAATAGAAATTAACGTGTACACATAAATATAAAAATGTAATAGCAAGCAATAACAATGACATGTAAACAATAATATCCTAAAATTAAGATAAACTAATTAAATTTAATTCTATATTTCAATTAACATTTAAAACATAAATTCAACAATAACAATTATAGCAATACAAACAATAATATTCTAAATTAAGATAAACTAATTAAATGTAATTCTATATATATAAATTAACATTTTTAACATAAATTCAACAATAGCAATTATAACAATACAAACAATAATATCCTAAATTAAGATAAACTAATTAAATGTAATTTTATATTTATAAATTAATATTTTTAACATAAATTCAACAATAACAATTATAGCAATACAAACAATAATATCATAAAATTAATAAATAAAATGAAAAAACTAAAAAACACTATACAAAACAACATAAACACAAAACAAACAATACACAAAACTAAAAAACACTATATCAATTCAAAATAAATTTGGGAATAAAAAATGCTTACCTTAATAGTGTATTGAATTTAAGATTTTATCTACAAGAATCCCTTCCAAAAGCCAAATATAAACCGAGAGGAGAAGAGAAATGGAGAAAAGAGAAACAGAGCCAGAGAAAAAAATGAACCAAATGGGGGGATGAGGGGGTTTTATATAGCAATGTTTCTGACGGTATTACCGACGGACATTAATTGTTGTCGGTGACATTAAATTCTGTCGGTAATACCGTTGGCAATTAATTGAAATGCGCACCAAAAAAGTTCAAAAATCCTGCCAGACTTTTCGATCCGTCGGTATTTTTGCAGACGGACACGTGTCAGACATGCGTGCGCTTTGGGATGTGTGTAAATCCGTCGGTGATTCCATCGGTATTATACGTCGGTAAAGCTGCCGGTATTTGTGCAGACGGACACGTGTCAGACATGTGCGCGCTTCGGGATGTGCGTAAATCCGTTAGGGATTCCGTCGGTATTTGACGTCGGTAAAGCCATCGGTGCACCCGTCGATGATGGTGGCACAATCCCGTAATTTTTTTGCAACTCTCTGTGAAATACCGACAGGATCTTGTCCGTCGGTGAATCCGTCGGTGAAAGTGGCACAATCCCATAAATATTTTTCAACTCTCTGTGAAATACCGACGGGTTATTGTCCGTTGGTGAGTCCGTCGGTGAAAATGGCACAATCCCGTAAATTTTTCTCAACTCTCTGTGAAATACTGACGGGTTATAGTCCGTCGGTGAAACCGTAAATTTTTCTTATTTTTTTTTATGTAACCCTGTCACAAAATCTTGAATTGCAATCTTACAGCACACACAACACAAGAACAAGGGCTGACCATTAAAGAAGAATAAATATTTCATGTTTCAAATTATTACATTATAAAATAAGGCTTTATAACATGTTTAGTTAGTCGGAATTTTCATCTTCGTCCTCTATTGAATTGTTATTATCAGCTTCATCGCACTCTTCAATTTCGTTATCATCTTCTTCAACAACATTCTTTTTTCCACTAGTAGAGCTCAGAACAACATTCAACTTCTCTGCGTCAACATCAACAAGACAATCGTTGAAAACATGAAAATTCAAATTTTCTTCTAAGTCAATTGACGGAGCAACTCGGTATGGTTCAACCAACTCACTAGCTTGAAAGACTTCATCTATCACACTTTTGTCTTCGTTCTCATCCTGAACAACCTCGACACGACCCTTGGGTTTTGTTTTTAAAACGGATAACCAATCAACTCTTGATCGGTCCTTTCTAAAGGAAGGGGTGTATGTGTAATAAACTTGTTGGCATTGCTTTGCGAAAACAAAGACGTCGTTTACGTTGCGGTGTCTAGCTTTTGAGTTGATTTCAACGAGACCATAGTGAGGATCTACTCTGATTCCTCTGTCAGTTGTGTCATACCAATAGCATTTGAATAAAAAAACTCTATTTTGCTCGCTATGATATTGCAGTTCGATGACCTCTTCCAATCTACCGTAGTAGTCAACTTCAAACTCACTAGAAGTCGATCCCTTAATACAAACACCGCTGTTGTATGTCTTTCTTCCATGCCCGTATTCTTCAGTATGAAAGACATATCCATTGACAAAATACCCGTTATAGCACTTGAATTTTCTTTCAGGGCCCAGACATAGTAAAGACAGTGAAATAGCAACACTACCTCCCATTTGATTAACCTAGCTTGTAAATTAAATACAACAATAATCAATAAATGGATATTATGTAACATTGACTACAATTAATTACATTGCAAGAGATAATGAGTTTGTGATAGGACTTACATGTGTTCTAAACCATGTGGCAAATTGTTTATCTTGTAATTGAAAGATATAGGATTCGGTCAGCTGTGAGTTATTGGACAGTAAGTATCGTCGATGTTGCCTGCAAGGTTGTTCCAAATTATATGAGTGTATGGTATCACAAAACATAAATAGTACACTCTTGACAAAGTTTAAGTCGAACATCTACTTACTTAATAAAAGGTCTCGGCTCATCACAGTTAAATAGGACATAATTGTGTGCTTGTCTGAACTCTATTTCAGACAAATATCTTCCCCTCACGACATTTTTAGGTGTGGGTCATCCAGGATTGGAGAATATTGACAAGTTCCCACTTGAAGGCACTTCACCACCATCATCATGCCGTGGAACACGGTTTATCCTCGTTCTCAAATGAGGTTCGAAATAGTATGAGATAAATGTTCAGATCTCCTCAACAATATAGGCCTCACATATTGACGCCTCAACATGCACCTTGTTCTTAACCTTTTTTCTAAGATTGAACAAGTACCTGCATATATATATATTAAAAACATTAAAATAAAAATAAAAACATTTAATTATAAATTACATAGCTCATGTAATATCTAACCTCTTGAATGGATACATCCATCTGTATTAGATCGGTCCTCCAACTTTTACCTCAAATGGTAAATGTACGGGTAGATGCTCCATTGAGTCAAAAAATGATGGAGGGAATATCATCTCAAGTTTGCATACTGTCTCGACGATAATCTTTTCAAGCCTTTCAATGTGATCAACATTCAACTTGCTGGAGCATATATCTCTGAAGAAATGACTGATCTCCGTTAGTGCATCCCATATCCCCTTTGGCAACAAATCACGAAAAGCTAATGGGATGAGTGTTTGCATAAACACATGGCAGTTATAACTCTTCATTCCATATAATCTGCATTCCTCCGTATTAACCAGCCTTGATATGTTCAAGGCATGTCCATCGGGAAAACGCAGACTCTTAAGCCATTTGTAGACTAGTAGTTGTGCGTTTTCTCTAACACGAAGCTTGCTCTTGGTTTTGCGACCCGTGACCCATCACAAACCAACTCCATATTTTTACGGTTACAGAACAACGCTACATCCAATCTAGCCTTGATGTTGTCCTTTGTCTTCCCCTTCACATCCATGACGGTGTTGAAAATGTTCTCAAACACGTTCTTTTCAATGTGCATGACATCAAGGTTATGGCGGAGAAGATTGGTCATCCAATAAGGAAGCTCCCAAAACATACTTCGCTTCACCCAATTATGGGTCAAACCAAAACCAGGAAACTTCTGCTTACCTGATTGGAGACCAAACACAATGTCACCGTACTCTGACACAACATCAAACAATTCTTCACCGGAAAGACGCGGGGGTGCAACATCATTTTCAACTCTGCCAACAAAGAAATCCTTTCTATTCTTTCTGTACCTGTGGTTATGTGTCAAGAAACGACGGTGACAGTAAAAAAAAGAAGTTTTACCCCCGTTTGTTAGCGTGAATGCCTTGTTGTTCTCCATACAGTATGGACATGCTAGCTTTCCATGCGTGCTCCAACCAGAAACCATTTCATAAGCTGGGAAATCATTAATAGTCCACATCAAACCCGCTCTCATAACAAAATTATGTTTCCTCGAGATGTCATAAGTCAGAGCTCTGGAGGACCACAACTGCGTCAATTTATCAATCAACGGACGAAGACAAACATCTATATTTCGCCCTGGACTGCTCGGACCTAGTATGACCATAGATAAAAACATGAACTCCGGACTCATACACATCCCCGGTGGCAAGTTATAAACCGTCAGTATGATCGGCCAACAAGAATAAGGAGCAGCAAATGACCCGAATGGGTTGAATCCGTCTGTACACAACCCAAGACGCACGTTCCTTGATTCAGCTGAAAAGTGAGGATGCATATTGTTAAAGTGTTTCCAGGCTTCACCGTCAGAAGGATGAACCATCACTCCATCAACTGCATGGTGTGATTGGTGCCATGTCATGTGCTCAGCAGTTCTTGGTGACATGAATAACCTCTGCAGTCTAGGTGTGATTGGGAAGTATCTAATTTTTTTATATGCCACGAGAGTCTTCCCTCTACCAGTTCTGGGTTTGTAACGGGAATGCTCGCATGTCATGCACTCGGTCATCTCAGCATTTTCAAGGTAGTATAACATGCAGAAGTTAGGGCATATATCAATTTTCTGGTATCCTAAACCGAGGGGTTTCATCATGGACTTGGCAGCATAGAAGTTCTCTTTCAGCCTGTTCCCTTCAGGTAAAATGCTTCTCGCCCATTCAATAATCTTGTCATAACCGGCCTCACTCAACCCGTGATCTGACTTGATGGTGAACACCTGTGCTACGGCTGATAATTTATTGTGGTTCGTGCAGCCATCCCTATAATGGTTCGTCAGAATCTCTCAACAGATCAAAAAACCTTGCTGCATCTGCATTAGGTTCTTCTTCTACGATTGGACATTCCCTGACATTACCTTCACTCATTCTCATTGCATCCATAACCATATTCCTGTAAGGATTACTGTTCTCATTTCCAACTTCATGCATGTTGCTAGCACTAGAAGTTGACCCAACCACCTGTTCTTCCATGCTCTCATCAGGAACAAATAGTTCTCCGTGAGCATACCAACACAGGTAATCCTCCATGAACCCTTTGGTTAGAAGATGCATCGTTACAACATCTTGATGCAGAAACTTTAAATTTTTACATTTCCTGCATGGACACCTAATACCGCCATCAATAAAATTCCTCGGAATAGATGTTGCAAAATTAATAAAACCCTGGACACCGTTACAATAATCCATCCTCCGCAATCCTTGGGGTGAGTCCCGATACATCCATGAACGATCATCCATGACTTCTATTGAACCTCTATAAAACATAACAAAAATATTGGTTTTCCCCGACATTATCCAACAAACTAAAACAACACTTATGTTAAATATTCATTATCAATTATCAACGTTCATACATACAAATTTATACATATATAAATTTACAGAAATCACAACTTCGAAATAGAATTGATAACAATTAAACAAGACTCGTTAAACAAGCTATTAATTATTTATTTCATCACAACGACACATTTAATTCGGTGTAATTCAAACAAAATTTCAACAATTTACAAACAAATATAATTTGATAAAATCTAAAACAAACTATAACAACTACAAAATTATACATTCATACTACAAGTTTCTTTGACAAATAACAATTAAACAAGTATAAATGTTAACAAAATACATATACTACAACAATAAAATTCACAATTAAATATTAAAACTAAAAATGATAGATTTACTTACAAAAAAATGATAAAATCTACAAGAAACGGATATTGTGACCACGTACAAGATATAAGAAATTAACTTGAGTGCTTGTGTTGAGAATAGTGGAGAGTTGGGATGGGTGGTTGGCTGCAGTTTGGGAGGGGAGAGGTGGGATGGGAAAGAAAAAGAAGGAGAAACAGAGGAAGAAAGTGTAGGCAGATGGGTGGGTATATAATGGTTTTTTCCGATGGAATCACCGACAGATTCCTTCCGTCGGTGATTCCATCGGTGATTCCGTCGGTGACAGTGCCACATCACTGTACGACTATCTCAGTTTGAATCCCTCGGTCATTCCGTCGGTAAAATCGTTTGACGTCACCACGCCGTTGCATATTTCCAGACAAACTGTATACCCCATCGGCGAAACGGTCGGTATATACCGACAGATTTTGAGACGGAATTATTTCTATCGGTAATTATTACCGACGGAAAAATTCCGTTGGTAATTCTGTTGGTTTTCTCCGGTTTTTTGGTAGTGAACCCAATCACAACGCCTACACCTGGAGACGAGCAAAATGAGTATAAATTCACAACAAAGATTGGTCAATTCTTTGAAGAGTTAAAGTTCAATCAAGAACCAAGATTGACTACCAAAGGTCGGCAAAAATCAGAATATTATTAGAAAAAAAAAAGTATGCTGAAAATTATTCTCAAGAGTATTTATACCCCAAGCCAAAAACCCTAGTTTCCCAGCTAAAACTAGCCCAAACTAATTAAAATAAATAAAATAAACAAGTTTGAAACCCAAACAAGTGTTTCCTTACAAAATAAAGAAAGTTTACCGGCCCAACTAGTTAATAAGACAAATTTGGTTATTTCCGTATTCAGTCTGGCAGCAGCAAAACCCGACTTCAAATGGATGGTTCTCTCTCATCTTAAACAATCATAAGCCGTTCCATATACCGTTGGAAAGGTGTGGAAGTCTAGTTTCTATCCCAATTAGAAGTACCTCAAAATTCAACCTGTAGCTCCGGTTATGATCAAAATGGTAGCTAAAGGTCAAACTGTCTGAATCTAGTCTTCTTCTCCCAATCCTTGTGTAATGGTCTTGGTACCACCAACAAGCCCCTCTTGAACATGAATAAGATTAATCATAGCTTGTTCCTCATTATTTAATATCCTCCTGAAGTCCACCACCTTAGCACACGTATCTTGAAGAAGTCCATTGAAAGCCTCTTTGAACCTTTTAGCTCTAAGCCTTGTAACTGAACCAATCAGAACCTTCAATGGATCTTTTGGTGCTTGGATTGCATCATAAACACATGCCCTCTCTTCTTCCCTTACATCTGCATCATCATCATCATCATCATCATCATCATCATCATCATCATCATCTTCTTCTTCTTCTTCTTCTTCTCTATCTTCATAAAAGCTCAGTAATACCTTCATTAATGTCTTTCTGTAAAAACAAAAAAAAAGCCATAAATGACTCCATCATCTCTGCCAATTTCTGAATTGGCAGTGACATGTTTTCGTTGCCAATTTCTAAGTGGCAGGGACACAGTTTTCGTTGTCAATTTCTGAATCAACAACGCGTCACAGTTTTCGTTGCTGATTTCTGAATCGGCAATGATACAGTTTTCGTTGCCGATTTCTAAATCGACAATGCGTCAAAGTTTTTATTGCCGATTTCTGAGTTGGCAGCGACATAATTTCGTTGATGATTTTTGAGTCAATAGTGGCTATGTGCGCTGACGAATCCATGCATTTTGTTAAACGCGATAAAATTTTTTGTCTTTGGCCAACCAATATTAGAAAGAATTGAAGGATATAAATCGGCCAGCCTTAGAGAAAATCTTGAAGGAAGAGGGTCGACCTATCCTAGGGGAGAATTGAAATAAAAACCAGCCTAGGATAACTCAAAAGAGGACCCAAACACCCCCCTCTCATTTAAGAGGGGGGTATATATGCAAGGAGACATGGAGGGTGACCTTTCCTCTTCCCCAAATAGGCGGACAGTAACCCTAGATTGCAGCAATCTCCCTATTTCCCAAAGCAAAACCCTACAACTCAGCTGCATGTACCATCTTTGAACGTTGGAGAAGAAGGGAGACTAAGAGAAGAACAGTGATGGCTGAAGCCATGGAAGGAGAAGGAGTCTAGACCCCTTCCTCATAACCGGCCAACAACTTTGACTGCAACAACAACAACCCTTTCCAAGAAGAAGCCTATACTAGTTGCATGTCCTTTGCCTCGAGTGTTTAAGAAAAAGAAAGCCTGAGAGATAGGTTGATGACTAAAACCATAAGAGGGGAGGGAGTGTAACAGACCCGCTGTACAGCATAAGAAAACCAAGATTGAGGAAAGAACTATACCACCAAAACCTGCTCTAAAGTTGCCAAAAATGTAAGGTAAGAGAAATATTTTTCCTTGGCTGGTTGCTACCCACAATTTCAGAACAAGGAGGGGATGAAAGCCCCAAAATAGTAGGCTTAGTGTTCATGCACTCATAGTTTTAGAAATAATTAAATTAAAGATCTAAGTAGAATTATGAATATAAGAACTCATGTGCAGACCCTTACAAAAGAAATTGAGTGAGTATGAGTGATTTTGAGTGTGTGAACCTATAAAGAGGGCCGACCAAATTTGTGAACTAAGGCAGAATTTGAATTGATGTTAATGTCTTGACTTCCAATGAATGATTGATGAACTTAAATGAAATGTGAAATGAGATAAAGAATGCAGAAATTATGACCTTGTTGAACTCTTAAGGACATACTTGAACTAAAACAGAATACATGATGGCATTATTGTCTTGATTCTTGCATGTATGATAGAAGAACTTGTGTTAGAAAGGTGTATATACAGAATTGTATAGTCATTTGAACCTTAGAAGCATGTGAAAACTGAAACTGAAACCACACCATGTTAATGCCTTGAATTTATGTGTGTAAATGATGAGCTTGTTCATTTAAGAATCAAATGGTTATATGTATGGGCATGACACGTTATTGGGAATATTATTGTGTTAGACTTGATGAAATGCATGTAAAAGATTGAAAGAAAGAGGCACATATGCTTCGGCCAAGAATAAGGATATGTATGTTGAGAATTGGTTATGCATTGTTGATGGTCTTGTGATAAAACTTTGAATGCGATTGATGGAGTGTTATAAGATAAGGGGAAAGTCTAGTGTAAACCTTACGCTTAAATGATGGAGAGATTAAGATAGAAATGACTTGACTGTCGCTGCCGATTTTTGAGTCGACAACGACACGGATTGCGTTGACGATTTCTGAGTCAACAACGACTCAGTTTTCATCAATGATTCCTGCATTGACAATAGGATGTGTGCACTGATGATTTCAGCGTCAGCCATAAACATGGGTTGTGTTGATGATTTCTAGATTGGCAGCGACTCGGTTTTCGTCAATGAT
Organism: Populus trichocarpa; assembly: GCF_000002775.5. Lineage (NCBI taxonomy): Eukaryota > Viridiplantae > Streptophyta > Magnoliopsida > Malpighiales > Salicaceae > Populus > Populus trichocarpa. The sequence continues at coordinate 13,935,110 of NC_037298.2, read as the reverse complement.
TCTTGAGACAGCAATAGGTTATGTGTGCTGACAATTCCAGCATCAGCCATAGAAATATGTTGCGTTGATGATTTTTGGGTTGGTAGCGACTCAGTTTTCATCAACGATTTCTGAGTAAGCAGTAGACTAAGTATGCTGCCGATTTCTGTGTCACCAACAAATTAGTTTTCGCTGCCGATTTCTGTTTTACCAGCGAACTAGTTTTGCTGCCAATTTTTATGCCACCAACAAACCAATTTTCGCTGCCATTTATGTGTCACCAGCGAACTAGTTTTCGTTGTCGATTTCTGTGTCACTAGCGAACTAGTTTCGCTGCCGAATTATATGCCACTAGCGAATCAGTTTTTGCTGTCAAATTCTGTGTCACCAGGGAATCAGTTTTCACTATTGATTTTTGTGTCACCAGCAAACTAGTTTCACTACCGAATTTTATGTCACCAGCGAATCAATTTCGCTGTCGCATTTTGTGTCATCAGAGAACCAATTTTCGCTATTGATGTTCGGTGACAGATTTCCATATCAGAATTGACTTAAATGCTTGTAACGAATTCATTATAGGATTGTGTAATATATGGAACACTTGAATGTGAACATGTGGATTCTTGAAATATGTATGATGATGAGTCATGTGATTTCAGAATGCAAATGTGCTAATTTGTGACCATTGATGTGTTAGGTGGTGCGACCAGGATCAAACCTTTGAACAAGCAAGGACACCCCATGGGAGGAACAGGTAGGTGACTTCCACCCCCTTCTAACATAATATTAGTTCTGAAGTAAAATTATTACGAAGGATCTATTATCGTGTTATACACAATGCTAAACCGTCATGGATGTTTGTATGAGTATTACAAAGAATCTATTATTGTGGTATACAGAATGTTAAATTGTTACTATGTGTATGAGTATTACGAAGAATCTATTGTTGTGGTATACAGAATGCTAAATTGTTATAGATGTTTGTATGTGTATTTCGAAGAATCTATCATTTTGGTATACAGAATGTTAAATTGTTACAAATATTTGTATGAGTATTTCGAAGAATCTATCATTTTGGTATACAGAATGTTAAATTGTTACAAATATTTGTATGAGTATTACGAAGAGTCTATTGTTGTGTTATACAGAATGCTAAATTGTTACGAATATTGTATGAGTGTTACGAAGGATCTATTGTTGCGTTAAACTGAATGTTAAACTGTTACGAAATGTTTGTTTGAATATTACAAGGGATCTATTATTGTGTTATATTGAATGTTAAACTATTATGAAATGTTTGTATGAGTATTACGAAGGATCTACTATTATGTTATAATGAATGTCAAATTATTATGAATCGCTTGAATAAGCATTACAAAGGATATATTATCATGTTATAGTGATTTCATAAGCCGTCTATGAAATGTTTGTTTGCGTTTATGATTAGCTTTGACTAATGGCATCCGAGATGAATGGTTGGGTTATGATTGATGATTAGCTTTGGCTAATGGCATCCTAGAAAGATGACCATGTGGTGTTTTATGATTAGCTTCGGCTAATGGCATCTGAGATGGATGACTGGGTTGTGATTGATGATTCGCTTCGACTAATGACATCCTAGAAGGATGACCGGGTTGCGTCTAATGATTAACTTCAGCTAAGGACATCCGAGACAGACGGTCGGGTTGTGATTGATGATTAGCTTTGGCTAATGGCATCCTAGAAAGATGACCATGTGGTGTTTTATGATTAGCTTCGGCTAATGGCATCTGAGATGGATGACTGGGTTGTGATTGATGATTCGCTTCGACTAATGACATCCTAGAAGGATGATCGGGTTGCGTCTAATGATTAACTTCAGCTAAGGACATCCGAGACAGATGGTCGGGTTGTGATTGATGATTAGCTTCGGCTAATGGCATCCTAGAAGGATGACCGAGTTGCATCTTATGATTAGCTTCGGCTAATGGCATCCTAGAAGGATGACCGAGTTGCATCTTATGATTAGCTTTGGCTAATGGCATCCGAGATGTATGGTCAAGTTGTGATTGATGATTAGCTTTGGCTAATGGCATCTTAGAAGGATGACCGAGTTGCATCTTATGATTAGCTTTGGCTAATGGCATCCGAGATGGAGGCCGGGTTGCGATTGATGATTTGCTTCGGCTAATGGCATCTTAGAAGGATGACCGGGTTGTGTCTTATGATTAGCTTCGGCTAATGACATTCGAGATGGATGGTCGGGTTGTGATTGATGAATAGCTTCGGCTAATGGCATCATAGAGGGATGATTGAGATGCGTTTGTCGACTAACTTCAGCTAAGGGCATCCTAGAGTGATGACTAGTTTGAATTCGAGGGTTAGTTCGATTAATGGTATTCAAGACGAATAACTGGGTTTGAGTATTGTAATTAACCTCAGTAGTAGACGAATTATTAAGGTGGTATGTACATAAGTAAGGAGAAATGAAAGAATTATGCTCTTTTGGTCCATGAATGAAATGTAATGTTAATATTGCTTTATTATGTTTTAAATTGCTTATAATGCTTGAAATTATCTTGTGTTGTAATAGGGACATCATACCAACATGGTGCGTAAGGAAATTCATTCCACGGCTCACACATTTTGAAAAGAACTATATATTCGTATGTTATGGGTGATATAAATTCTGTATGAATTGACGTGTTAATCGCTCAATTTGTCATCAGACCCCTTTTGTAAAGACTTTGAAATGGAACACGGATGTACATGTACGAACATGTAGATATGATGTCTATGAATATACGTATGTGGTGTTCTTCTTATGAGGATGTTATGTTGTGAAATTACAAGATGATAAGATAAATGAAAGTACTAGTTGAGTAACTTGTTGTTCGACACTCTTGTATAAACTCGTGATGATAACGAGACTAGAACGAGAATGTGAATTTATGAGTATGTCAATGTGATGTAATGTAAACCTATGAATATGAAAATTTAATATTATAGGCATGTGTATTGAGTATCTGTTTTATAAGAATGTTGATTTACGTTATCCTACGTGGATTGTGCCTTGTTATTGAATGGAATGTAATCATAAATCTGCAGAATGATATGATTAAAAACAAATCCAAAACCTAATGACAAAAAAAAAAATTCCACTGATTTTGGCTTAAAAAAGGTCAGGTCATTACACTTTTTATCATACAAAATACCTCGTACTGACTTGATCTCCGAAGGGTTCCCTAACAACCCCCCCAGGGGTCTCTAAGAAACTTTGTGCATGTATTTGTTCAAGAGAAGATTTACAACCCTTGAAGATATTCATTAAAAAAGGAGATCGATACCGTCTGAAAGTGAACATCGCAGAACACACTGTGAATGATCTACAAAGATCTTTAAGAATAATTCCTTCCAGAATATTCCATGATTTTTTTAGCCTTATCACCAAATATATTCATACAAAAATTAATAAACATTATAAATCTGCCCAATATATATAGACATTAACAAAATAATGCAGTTACGAAAATCTAATAAACTTTGTACAGGGTCTCGGTAAGTCGGTGCATAAGTTAACTAAAATTTACTAATAGCTAAGAAAACATTCAATCTTAATAGGAACAAAAAAAAGTCAATTAATTGTTAGTTAGTTTGACTTCTTATAAATTTAAAAATATGATAAAAGACAGTTAATTAACAAAAGCTAAAATACCAGATATTTCTAATGAGTGAAAATATGAAATAATATTTTCATAATTTTGTTCAACCAACTCAAAAAAATTTTAAAACTAGTTTTTTAGGATATTTAGTTCTTTTCATAAGGTCTATTAATTATTATCAAATTATATAAGAACAAATAAGTCTTTTTGTATTTTAATAGTATAGTAAAACAATTAAAATATTCACGGAAGTAAAAAAAATTTAAAGCTAATCTCAATAGACTTTTTTGTATTTTCATAAAGAGTTTTTTATAATTATGAAGTTAAATGAAAGAAAATTTGATATTTTACTTAGATAAATAAAATTAATAAAAAATAACATGGACAATGAAACTACCAATATGTCATTGAAAACTAAAAAAATAAAAATAATTAAAGGGGTTTTTTATATTTTTATAATTATTTTTTGTTATTATTAAGTGAATTTTAGTATTTAAACAAATATAAAAAATAATTAAAAAAAACAAACACAAAAAGCGACATGCATATTCACAGCTAGCACCGGTCATAGCATGCACGTGTGTTTGGTAGTGTAGTAGCGGTTGTTTTTCAAATAGCTTTTTGTGCCGAAATACATGTTAATGATGTTTTTTTATTTTTTAAAAATTATTTTTAACATCAGCACATCAAAACGATTCAAAAAATACAAACCGCACTCAATTTTAACAAAAAAAAAAATTAAAATTTGACAAAATACAGGTTGAAACGCACAGCAAAACAGCCTCGGCTGCGCATACAATGTTTCGCCTAATCAATTGAAGCATCGGTGTGTCGGTGATGGTGGACGGTTTGTTGCCTATTACTTTCTAACAAATGTCATAATATCATAAATAGGTTGCAGTCAATTGAGGACCAGCAAGCTGTCAGAGATAAAGATGACGCGCACGAAATTGATTCTTGTTTCGTGCACGAACAGCTAGCGAGGCAGGCAGTGAAGTGGATAGATGTTGAAGGGTGATCAATTTCATTAGATCCAGGCCATCAAATCTAGAAATAATTACCCATCGACTGCGGTTGCCGGCTTATTAATTCACAAGAACTGGCTAGATGGCCACTAGTCCACCACGTTCATCTGTTCCCTCAACATGGTCCCCTCTTCGAGTAGTCTACGAAAGGACATTACGCTACCTAAACGCCAACTTGACACAAGTCCATCACGGTAAATTAAGAAATTGTTTGTTTTTATATTTTAAAAATATTTTTAAAAAAATTAATTTTTTTTATTTTTTAATATTATCATTTTTTTGTATACTTCAAACTTTAAAACAGACCCTTCAATTTTTTTTTATTTTTAACTGTTGGTGCAGACCTGTTGTATTGTGCATTGTGCAGTTGAAGGTATTTTTTTTTTTTTAACGTGGATGTCTAGGTCAGTTTATACGTACCTCTCGACTAATCCTACGAGTTCTAAAGTTAACGATTATATAAGCCTCCAGTGGCCATCATATTAGCAACCACATGGCTCAAACCTAAGATTATAGAGGGAGCAAACCTCTTGATCACAAGCTCTTATCATTGAACCATCTACTAGATGGTTGAAGGCATAATTTATTTGTTGGATGTAAAAGCGCTTTTAAGATATTTAAAATTTTTTTTAATGAATTTAAATCTTTTAATATACTCAAATTAAAAATATTTAAAAAAAAAATATTATTGTAAAATATATTTAAATACAAAATATTTTAAAAAATAATTGTTATTATAATATCAAACATGCTTGAAAACAATTAAGGATGATGTCTATACATGGACTTTTCAAAAATATTTTTTTAGAAGTTTTTTATATTAGCATATTAAAATAAATAAAAAACACTAAAATATATATTAATCTAATATTTGTTTTTAGATAAATACATTTTTAAATAGCTTTGCTAATAAAAAGTACGGCACACACTTCAAAACGAGCAGAAATTTTTAGTCTTTCTTTTGGATGTAAACTAAAACAAGACCTCTTTCAACTATTTTTCTCACTACTGGTACAGACCTTGTTACACTGTTCATGGCTCCATTGCACTTGATTTAGTCTTTTTATTTTTGGTTTTTTGGTAATTTTTCAATTCTTTTATTTATTTTATTTTTTTAATTTTATTATTCTATATTTTGTTCACATGATTTAAGACTTGGTAAATTCCCTTTCAATGCATGTAATGCATTGTATATGACCTGTTTTTGATGCTTTATTTTATATTTAATTTTATCAATTTTAAAAAATTAGAACAGTAAATTTAACACAGGAACAAAGAGGCAACCCTTTTTTTCCTTTTTTAAATATTCATGATGAGTGTAAAAGTACATTTTGGTCCATGAGTTTTTTTTTTTGTTTTCTTTTAGTTTTAATCCATTTTTTTATTATTTTGAGTTTCAATCCTAAACTTTATTTATTTTATGTTTTAGTCTTTGAAACTTGAAAGGAGAGATAATATCATAAAAAAATAAGAGAAGAAAGAAAAGGTAGCTCATGGTTAATAAAAAGGTCGATCTTGGTGTTATTGAGTTTCTTTTTATAAGAGAAATTTTACTGAGGTGTTTTTGAGTTTTCATCATGCTGGAAAAAATAGCTCAAGGTTAATAAAAAAAAATTATTCGATTTAATTTTGTATTTTTTGACTAATTTATGGGTGTTATGAGGTTATAAATTGTTTTATTTAGCTTCATAAGATGTTTATAAGGTGTTTTTAGATGAAAATAAGTGAAAATATATTTTTTTGATACAAAGAATTATAGCCTGATTTTCTGGCAACCTCTTTAATGGTTGAGAAGTCAGTAGACGACGCACCGTATGTTTCATTTTTTAAAAAAAAATAAAGGGTCATCCACCTTTAGATAAAAAAATGAAGAAGGCCAAGTGCACGGACTTAGCCTTCCAGGCCCACACGCGCCAGCTCTTGTTTCTGTTGGGCTAGGCAGATGAGCCCAATTTCTTTAGCCTTGGAGTCTAAACTCTTTATATAGCCTTTTTTTTAATTTATTTTTTGGATTTTGATTGAAATGCATTATAAATAAAATACTTAACATTGTATTTTACTTATTAGTCAATTTTGACATAGTTTTTTTTTTTTATGAAAATGTTAATAGTTTATTTTCAATTACTATATACCTAATATGCATGAAAAAAATGTTCATGGATATTCAATGAAATTGAAATTTCTATTTTTTGATAGATCTTTGACTTAATTTTATCACATTAATTTTTTTTGTCTTCAACCACAAACAAAACATTGAGATATTATTTATTTTTTACATTAAAAATAAATTTTAAGATTATGATGGTTTTTTTATATAAAAACAAGAGTTATGATTAAAAAACATGTTTTTGTTAAAATAAAAAAGAGATGAATTAATAAGAAAATTGAGCTTATTTTTAAGAGATACATTTTTTCTACTTATTGCAAATGATTAAAAATTCTTTCTATTTAATTGTCATTGCCTTTTATTTATAAAATGTGCTACTAATAAAAAATTATGTCATCATTTCAAAGAAGATGCTTTTTTGTGATGATATTATTTACTGCTTTATGGATAATTATGTATTAGCTTAATATGTGTCATAAATCATTTATGAGTTATTCCTTAAATTCATCTTTTTTTCTTTCCCAAATAAAAATAAAATAAATAAAATAATAAGAGCAAGAAGACTAGCATCAAACTGCAATTTTGAATGGAATCGGGAACCTAATTGTACCCTATTTTATCTAAAATTGAAGAGACAATACAGATTCAATGTCAAATTAAATCATTATTAGATGAATTTGTATAAAAATTAAGTCCAATGACATAATTAGATTTTTAATAGACCAATTTTTAAATTAAGTCCAGGACATATCACTTGCCATGTTCTTATGACTAAGGGTATCGACAACAACATTTACCCTCCCTGGATGATACTCTATCACACAATCATAATACACCTATTCTATACGGTGATTGGGCTACCAGCAATGTACCAGGTAACACATTAATAATAACATCTACTTCTCTCTCTAGTGGTATTCCTGGTAGCTCATTTGAAAATATATTTGGAAGCTACCTCATTATAGGAATGTTCTACGTCTGGATATCATCCTTCTTTGCCTCTATAACATGGGCAAAGTAGGCTTCACATCCTTAAATATTATCTTTCTAGCGGTCATAACCAAGATGATACAGCTCGGTATGACATTCCTCTCTCCTCTAAATACCACCTTTTTATCATTGGGTTCTTGGAGAGTTACTGTTTTTGCAAATTAATCCATTTTAGCCTATATACACCTAACCAATCCATACCCAAAATGATATCAAAGTCATGTAATTTTAATGGTAATCGATCTACCTTAATCTCAAACCCATTAATATCAACCCTAACCCCCTTATAAACATGATCAATATTTATATTTTCATATAAAGGGGTACTTATAATAAACCCTCTTTCTATCCTACATGGATTTCTTTCTAGTTTCCCTACAAGTATATTTACAACAAATAAATGCGTAGCCCCGAGATCAAATAATACATGTCTGACATAGAATTTTATTGTAAGGTACTTTCTACCACATCAAGAGCTACTCTAGTATCCTCTTGAGTCATATAGAATACCCTGCCCTGGGTCCAATCATTCTAAACACGAGACCAACCTTTATTACCACTTGCCCTTGACTATGCTTGCCTGATTGTTTTGTCCACATTGGCAGATTGTTGTTGGCTCTAGGCCTGTTGTTATTGGCTTTGAACAAACTCAGCTCTTTGAGGGCAATTTCTCTAAAAATAGCCCTAACCTCCACAATAATAGCATCCTCGACTTAAGTTTGGGCAGTCCTACCATCTATGTTCCCCCTGTAGATATATCACTGTCCTAGCAATGCAGAACAGTCTTTTAGATGCCTTTGTCAACATTGAGTACACCGAGGATAAGTGATCATCGTATGCTATGAAGCTCCTCTAGTAAAACCGCCTCTTAAATTTGACTGCCCTCTTATTAACCCCTCTTCAGTACTCTGAGTAAATCTTGTTATTGTTCCTCCACCACTTTCGAACTGATTGAACTACGTTTTGTTTCTTTTTGGGAGAGGTGGTCTACCTGCAGAATAATTAATATCCCTCCATTTGCCCAAACCATACTAGCCATGTTGGCCCTCTTTAATACATGCCTATAGGGCCTCAGCTGCCTTAATGAGCTTTTAGCTTGTTTCAAACTTAAAAATGGTCAGACTTTGCTTTAATTCTTGTCGCAACCCATCTCGTAGCCTCTTTATTCTGTGCTACTCACTGGGAAACATAATGGGAGGCAAACATAGAGAGATCATGGAATCTCCTCTCATAATCCAGCACTAACATGTCTCCCTACATTAAAGCCAGAAATTCCTAATTCTTCACCTTACTATGGTATGATGAATAAAATTGATGTTCGGACTAGACCCTGAAATCGATTCATGACTATGACCCTGCTGGTCTCCTCGATCTTATAGTATCCCAGCAAGACCATGCTTTGTCAAAAAACATATGGGTAGCACAATTTACTCTTAAATAGTCTGCCACTTGCATCTGATCCAATGTGTCCTCAACTATACGAAGCCACCTACCTGCTATTTCTGCATCTGGTTCTCCCGAAAAAGGGTTCATATCCTAACTCATTCATACTCTTTACAATACGCACCAGCGTGACCATATTATCTATTGGTACTATCACCACTGGTGTTGTCTACACTATTGGAGCCACTAGGTCAGTGTATTGGGCCTCGCTTCAATCACTGCCCTTACAATCTGAGCTATGAATGCTGGATCAACATGCAGGGTAGGGGCTACTAAAGGTACTGCCTCTGTAGCTGGGGGGTACAATACTTTGTCTTTGTTAACTCAGTTCCCCAGGATTTGACACTCGTGCCTACCTCGATTCAGCATCCCTCTAAGGTCTGATCACTCCCTCAACTCCAACTAAGGTGATATTAGTGGCATATGAGAGGTAGTATCCTCTAGGGGGTTCTCTCCCTGCCTTTCCTCAAGATCCCCATACAGACGAGGGATATGTCATCACACATTTCCTTTTCAATTCTTGAACTATGTGTCCTCAACTATGCGAAGCCACTTACCAACTATTTTTGCATCTAATCCAATGTGTCCTCAACTATGCGAAGCCACTTACCAACTATTTTTGCATCTGGTTCTCCTGAAAAAGGGTTCATATCTCAACTCCCTCATACTCTTTACAATACATACTAGCGTGACTATTACTATCACCATTGATGTTGTCTGTACTATTGGAGCCACTAGAGCTATCAAGGTTAGTGTACTAGGCATCGCTTCAATCACCGCCCTTACAATCTGAGCTGTGAATGTTGGATCAACATGTAGGGTAGGGGCTACTATAAGTACTGCCTCTATAGTTGGGGGGTAATATACTTTGTCTTTGTTAACTCAGTTCCTCAGGATTTGACACTTCTACCTACCTCGATTCAGCATCCCCCCAAGGTCTGATCTCTCTCTCAACTTCAACTAAGGTGTTATTAGTGGCATATGAGAGGTAGTATCCTCCAGGGGGTTCTCTCCCTGCCTTTCCTCGAGATCCCCCTACGGACGAGAGATATGTCATCACACATTTCCTCATACAAACCATCTATAATTCAACAGTTCATTAGATTTCATTTTCAATTCCTGAACTCAGACAAGGGCTTTGATACCGCCCGTAACAACCCTATTTTTCTTGAACTAATACAATTATAATGACCTAATTTTTTTCCCTCTCTTTTCCTATTTATCAATATTCACCGAACCCAAAATCTCCATCAATCTTAATTAATTGCATTAAAAAATTTAGTCACCCAATTTTTTTTTCTCCTTTGCCGAAACTAAGCCAATAAAAGGGGTATTTATCCTTTTAACTCTTTTTTTGACATTAAACCATTACCCATTCTTATTTCATGCTAATAGTCATTAACCAATCTCAATAACATTCATTCATTACATAATCAATACAATTTCATTCTCACAAAAGCATAACATTCACAATTCATTAACAAAAACTCAAATTCAATGCAATTAATCTATTTAAAGGTATTTCTTACCTTAAATGGATGATTTCTCAAGTGTTGGAAGCTTAGGAAATCAAACCCCCTTCAATCCCTTTTTTTTTTTTTTTTTTTTCGAAACCCCAAACCTTAATTTACTCTCCAAAGCTCACCCAAAAACCTTAGTCTTCCCTTTTTAATTCCTTGGTTATGCTTTAAACACCCTAATCTCTCTTTTTTTGGTTGAATTTTGCAAGAATTTGAAAGAAAAATCAGAATCCCCGCATCTCATGTAAACCATCGACTAGGTGAAGGAATGGGTATTTATACCCCAATTTTCCATCAATTACACATTGGCCCCCCATTTATATTTAATTATCTTTTGTTCTACCTCATTTAACTCTAATTACTTTATGCTTTATAACCTTTTTTTTAATCCAATTTTGCCCCTTCATTTATCCAATTTTATTTCATCTAACTTGATCCAATTTATTTCCTAGCTAAAAATAAATTTCATTTATTTCTTATTGGAAAAGATTTAGCCTGGTTTTCACAAAATCTTTTCCCAAACTATGCCAAAAACCTCCAAAACATAAAGACAATTAGGTACCTTACTTGGCCAGCTTGCAGTTCAAACAAGGACGAGCATAAGCTCTAACCAATAGTGGTGATCATAGATTTTCAGATATAAAGGGTTTTGATCTTACCAGATTAATACTCCAAATACCTCCTTCTTGGCCTATAAATATCCCTCATAAATCAAACTCGAGAGGAAAAAATAAAAAGGAAGAAAAGAGAGTAGGGAAAGAACAAAACAAGAAAGACAAAAAGAGAAAGATTAAGCAAAAAAGAAACATAAAGAGAGAGAGAGAAAAAGAAAATATAAAAGAAAAGGAGAAAAGAGTGAAAACATAACATAAAAGAAGATAGAAGAAAGAATTCTTGTATAAAGATAAACATGGGGCTTTCATCTCCTGCTACAATGGTTGCTTATACATAAAATCCTTTTCTAACCTTTTTGAGACAACCATAGACTTCATAGACATGTTTATGATGCTTCGATAGTAGTTCAAACACCATAAAAACACTTTTAGGTGGTAAAATTAGTTTTGGTTTTGATAGATGCAGGAGAAACCAAGTTATAATGGGAAACTTCTTTGGTTAAGGATTTTTATAGCATACTCATGTTGTTGGAGGAGTTCTGGGATGGTGATAATATTTTCAGGAAGTAGTAGTGACTCTAAAAGGCTTCAACAACATTTTAAAACATTTGCAACAATTGTTCTTTTTTTCTTTTAGAATACCAGTGGAACATTAGCAGCAACAACCACAACAATATTGGGTAAGTTTTTGACCTTTTTCTTTGTATTAAATGTCATTTATCTAATCTTTTTCTAATGGTTGCATGTCATTGTAATTTGAGATAATAAATTTTGAATGAATAGAGCATGAACCATGAGATTATATAGGGAAAAAATCTACCAAAGTGAACCTTATTTGAAGTATTATGCATGGTTGTGGGTTTGCTATTTTTATTTCATGTTTTATATTGATATGGGTGCATGAATTATAGATTTTTAAGGTTGGGAATTTTCAATCATGAAACATGAAAGATCCTTAGTCATTCTTGTTATGAAAACCATAAAAAAAATATGTTTTAAGTTTTGTTGTTTAGTTTGAACCAAGCTTGATCATCATGAGTTAATAATAAAGATACTTCCATGTTTTTATTTCTGTAAAAATTAATAGATAAGGTGCATTAAGGTTCATACTAAACCAAATAATTTTTTTGGAAGCAACTTATGGTTTTTAAATGGTGGAAGTAGACCCCATCTAAGCCTGAAATGTTGTTGTTTTGATCCATGAGAAAATATGTTATGGAAAGTTTCTCTTCTTTATTTGAACAAGGTTAGATATGAAATGTTGAGTGTAAGGTTGCTCTTGAATCTTAAGAATGTCAATTTTCTAGGTTTGCAACCCATTGTTGTGGTTAGAAAGCATATGTATAATGATTTGGAGAATATGACAACTTAGGGTTATCATAGTCTAGGTTTTATTATTATTATTATTCTTTAGATGCCATGTTTAACATGAAATTATATGTTTTGGAGATTTAAAGTTCACCTTTTTTGGGTGTCATTGTGATGGTGCATGCTCTCTTGACATAATTCATTAGTGTTTGTGCTAAATATCATTGATTATAATAAACATGAAGAAGGATTTTGTTTGGTTAAATGATGCATGAACGAGAAATAAGAAGCTTGAAACCATTTCTTTTAGGGTTTGGTTTGTTTATCTATGATTTGTTGATTAGGAAAGAATTAGCTTAACTAAGATTGTGTACTTTAGGTTAATCTTAGATGTTATCAAAATTAAATCTTTTCTTTTAAAAGAAAAAAAGACCAACAAAATTCTTTATTTTTAGGGATTAACGTCATATAAAAAAAATCGACGGAATCACTTATTTGGATTAACATCAAATTTATCAATGAGTCTATTATTCTTAGAGACCATTTTAAAAAAAATAAATTACAAATAAGTTTAGAAATATATTTATGCAATTAATAGTATGCGTAGGATAAATTTAGGAGAAAATATATGGAGATTTAAAGTTCACTTCTTTTGGGTTTCTTTGTGATGATGCATGCTCTTTTTACTTAATTCATTAGTGTTTATGCTAAATAACCTTGATTATAATAAACATGAAGAATAATTATGGACTATATGCATTTTTTGTTTGCTTAAATTATTGAATGAAAAATAACAAGCTTGAAACCTTTTCTTTTAGGGTTTTGTTTGTTTATTTATGATTTTGTTGATTAGAAAAGAATTAGCTTAACCAAGATTGTCTGATTTAGGTTAATCTTAGATGTTATCGAAATTAAATCTTTTCTTTTTTTAAAAAAATCAACGAAATCATTTATTTTTAGGGATTAACGTCAATTTTTTATATATATATAAAAACAATCGATGAAATCGCTTATTGGGATTAATATCAAATTTATCAACAAGTCTCTTATTCTTAAAGACTAAATTATTGTTTTAAAAATAAATTACGAATAAGTTCAGAAATACATTTATGCAATTAATAGTATGTTTGAAATAAATTTAGGAGAAAACACATCTTTTCTTAGACAAAATTAATCTAGCACCTAAATTTCTGAAACTAGTGTCAACTTTAAAATTTTTAGTTTTTTTTTTAATTATATCTTGTATTTGTCATGATATAACAACTATATTGACTCGCTAAAAGAAGTAGGTTTGATAATATAGGCGAATAGATTCTCATGATATCATGACTAAATAACTTGTTGTATTGACAATATTTTGAATATTTTTAGTTATAGTAGAGAAGGCATAAAAGAAAATAAAATTAACCATCATAATTAATCCATTGCTTATTATTTGTCAATTGCATAGTGAAATGTAGCATAATATTGATAGGTACAGAAAATACATATATAGTAGTGGATAACATAAATATAGCAGCGCAATATCATGGAGGTGATACACAATATATCAATCCTTTCAAGCATATATAATTAAGGCACGACTAGCAACAAAATGCAGCTAAATATCCATTAGAATTTTGATTGAGCCGTGATGACCAGAGGTTTGAAGCCATGTTGGATACTTGCTTGCCAAACTTTGTCAATGTCAGACATGGTGTAACCACATTCATGCTCATTCCATCCTTCTAAGGCATGCACTATTCCAGCCACACGCCATGCACTCATCACTCTTCTTGGCAACCAATTCTGTCATCATTCAAATTAATTATCTTTCTTGAAATAATTTTTTTTAAAAAATAATGCAAATAGTACTTTAAAGCTGAGCAATATTTGACTAATTAATTACCTCACAAGAGTCCACATTTTCAAGAGATGCAGGGGCTGCCATTGCTGGTGTGCTGTGATAGAAGCAGTCCTTGCGCAATTTCTTCGGGGGAAATTGCGAGAAGGGAATGAATAATGTTCCTTCTGTTGCCTTCTTTTGATCTTCTCCTTTCAATCCATCCCCAACCAGCCATGTCTGCCCAAAGTTTATTATGAAATTAGAAATGCCAGTCACTATGCACGTGTGTGTGTATTATGTTTAAGTTGTAATTTTTTTTTGACAAAAAACTGATTTCTAATTTCTGATTTTTTTCAGGGTATACCTTTATTGAATAATTCTTTGAAAGAATCAGATTATTCTGATCAGATCTGCTGCCGAAGGATTTTTTAAGCCTCTTGTAATCATCCTCGTATGGAACAGCCACCTAAAAAAAAAAATTAGAAATTAAAACATGACCAAATTAAATGAATTAAATTTGCCTGCCTATACAATCAATTTAAATAAACTAAAGTCAAATTGAAGCAAGTGACAACATGTGCCTATTGGCCTAGTAGCTAGACAACATCAAAAATACCTGTATTCCCCTCCGACAGAGATTTAAAACAACAGCGTAGGCAACCTTAGAGAGATTGCCTCTATGAAGCACCTGTGTTGTTCCTTTAGGGATGCTATTCAGCACAGCAGCAACGGCTAGGCTGCTTCCATCCACCACCTTCGTTTTGAGCCTCGGATACCTTTGCACATAAAGCTCACCATACCTATTAAGCTCCTCTCCCTGCAAAATTTATTTTTGAACATGATGAAAATACAATATATAAACAATAAACTCAACTCCAGTACTGGCCCTTCTTAAGTAACCACCACTGTAAATATAAATATAATTTTTTCCCCCCTAGAATGCATTATATTTTAACCGTGAAGTACTTGCCTGATTTAAGAGGCCGAGACTTAACACTTTAACACCTTTTTCCTCAGCTTCTAGTACAGCTTCTTCAATCAATGTGTTTATGGATGCTGTGTGCCATCGCAAGTTGTACTGCCAAAGAGTAGATACGAAAATTAATGAGACCAAATTAATTAAACTGAACGGACTAGATTAATCAATGACAGAGTTACATCCTTCTAATTAATTACTTGAATATTGTATTTTGGTATTGTCCACGTCTGTAATCTGAGTTTGTGAAAGCGATTCCTCTCGACAACAAAAGCGCGTCCATAAATCCAAGTTAACATCATGGTCCACAGTGTCACCGGCCACATTAACGAGAGATACCATTTCGATTTCTGAGGGTTGGAAGCCAAGTAGGCAAGTCCTAGCCGTGAATGGTAGATGGAATCTGGTGTGGTAAGATGAGTTAGATGCACCACATCAGGGGCTTCCTCGGGTCTCTTGAGCGAATCTTCATAGAGGGTATCAGAAGACTTGTCCATTGTGCCATAGATGTAATCATAGATGGGCATGAATAGTGAGTAATTGGTTCTAAATTGAGTGTGGTGAAGAGAGTGGAACCTGCAGCCATATTAAATGCTAAATAATTAACAGTATATTTTCCATAGACGACGGTATATATATATATATATATTATTTTTTTTTCTTGTTTTTGTAAGATGAGATGAATCATTTTCCTATAATCTTTCATAACAATCATGCTTTTTGTTCACAAGTCTGAAAGAAATCCCATTAATAAAAAGAAAAGGAGCTAGGCTGGTGAGAATTAATAATTGAAATTGCAAGAAATCAAGACTTACGATGGGGTGTACATGAGGTACTTGAGAGGGCGGAAAATGGTGAAGAGCCATTTGGGAACGAGTTCAAAGTTGCAGTGACCCATGTTGTTCATCACGTCAATGTAAGTGATATAACCAGCAAGGGATGCTACAGAGGCTGTCCCGGTCAAAATAGTCGTTATCAATGGTATTGCAAATAGAATGAAGTAGGATATGTGCTCGGCGAATGGATGAATCACAGCTGCGATGCACATGTCAAAAAAGAAGATAATGTCAAGTAGTAATTACAAGTACCTGCTGTATATCATCATGTATTGCTAATATCAATGGAGAATATTGGTCTACGTTATATCAAGATATGTTTTTATTAAGATCATGAGGTCTAATTAATCATGTTGGATCACTCTTACACGTAATGGGCTCTGTGACAATGGAGGAATGGTGATGGGAATGATAGCGAGAGTAGAGATAGTGGTGATGAAGAAGTCGATGAAGCCAATAATACAGGAATTCCACCGGACCCATATGAATCAGAGCTGTTATAATTACACCATCTAACCTCCACATGGGGAGATGGCTAGCTCCTGGAATTGTATGGATACCAACGTAGAATAAAATTCCATTGAACAATATTTGGTCATCCCTGCAGATATCCATCCAGAAAATCCTTAAGTATCAGAAACTTCACAAGCACTAGAGTGGAAATTAATGCATGAAATTGTTTAACACACACACACACAAATACCAGCTGCTTTCTCTATCAACTTGGTCAAATTCAATGGCTTTGTCGATAATCCTGTTATTTCCTTTGGCTGTTCTATAACGGGACAGACTGATCCATAACTGGTTGTGAAGCATTCTCCACAACAGAAGCGGGAATGCGAGAAAGGTTGAGAGATCTTTTCCATCTTTAATCATGAAGGAGTAGGTGCTGTGAATGACCCAAGGAGCCAATATTACATGCTGCAATAGTGAACACCACAAACAAAACAAAGATATATAGTTAATATTATTGTTTTTGTTTATGATATATTAACGTTGTTTGCACGAAAATGAGTTACTCTACGTATGTTATCAGATATTAACGAGAAGGAAAAGGAGCGAGAGAGAGATAGGAGAGGGATTTCCATAAGACCTTGAAGCTTCCAAGAGGTTTCCATGGCCAGTCTGTGAGAATTCCAGGTCGAGAAGCCATCACTTCACTGCTACTAGTACTTATCTTTGTTTCCTTACTTGTAGGGAGGTCGTGCCTGTGTATATATAGAAGATGAGTAATATTTCCTTTAGCGTCATAATTATTGATGAGTAATATTTTTTTTTTAATAACAGTATTGCCGCTCAGTCAAGTTAGAGCTGGGTAAATTATAAATTAATCGTTTTAATTTTGAAAAAAAGAAGAAATAATTAGTCCACTTCCTAAGAAAAAAGTAATTATTTAGTTTTTTTTTATCTATTTTTTGTTCTTTTCTATTTTTTGTAATAAAAGAGGAAAAAAATAGATGCTATGGAAAGATTGATGATTGATGAGAGAAGTAGGTATTTTTGAAATAAATTAATATAAAATTAAGCATGATTAACAATGATAAGTGATTAAATAATTAATTTATAAAACAAGAGAGATTAATTAATTTTTTTCTTGAAATAATAGGAAATAATTTATGATGTACTGCTCAGTTAGAGCTGGGAGGGTTTTTTTTTTTTTTTTTTTTTTTTTTTTTTTTAATGTAAAGCTTCGATTGTGTACCTTGTCCAACAACCACATTAATACGAAGATGCCATCTAGCAAAAAACTTTATTGTAGTGCACACCTGTACAATTAGGTTTTGCACTTCGTCAACCATATTCGTACGTAAAACCACGCATGATTCAATTTAAGCTCATTAGTACGGTTGCCCAATTGCAAGCTTGTGGATTTTATTTTTTCAAACTTCAATCACAACTTCAACATAATTGTGTGTAATATGTTGTTATCATTCTTTTTATTAAGTATAAAATTAAAAAATGTGGATTTTTTTTACTGTAATTTAAATCACTGTTTATCTTTTTATAAATCACTATGAATCGCAGAAATAATTTTTTTTAATTTTTAATTTTATCTTCAAACTTTTTTTTTTATATAATTGAGCTTTTATTTAGCTTCCAATTAGCATCCAATGACATGTTTTTTTGAAGAGAAGATTGAATTAAAAGATAAAGGACTGAAATGAAAAATACAAGTAAAATAGATGGTGCATGGCTTTTAAATTTATTTGAAAAGTACATTTGAATCCCCCATTTTTCTTAGCTATTAAGTGACCAATTCCTCTAATTTATTTTCATCATTTTCAATCCTTTTTTGGGTGGGAGGAAATAGAGGGGATCGTCGGATTCCAGTCTAAAGAGAGAGTTGTTGCGACTATTCTAGACATCAAAATGATATATTTTCATTCCAAATTGTTCCGTATCAAATTAGTGTTTTTTTAAAAAATCTTAAAAGTGCCTATAACACATATATGAGCCGGGAAGATTTTTGATTTCGAGTTGATTTTAAATATCGAAGTGGTTTTTGCACTTTTGAAGGTTATAAATTGATTTAACAAGGTTCTTAAGATGTTTTCTAGGTGTTTTGAGTTGAAAGTGAGTTAAAAATGAGTTTTTAGAAGAAAATAATCAGCCACCTTGATTTTTCGACTACCACAGTAGTCGGGATCTGGGATTCGAGATGACACATCAATTATTTTTTTTCAAGCTAAATTGAGGCAGATGACATATCATCCACCCCATTAACTTACAAAAAATAAAAATAAAGGCCCACACGCTTTATTCATAGACCATGCGCTTGGCCTAACTTTGTTCTTTATATATATATATATATATATATATATAGTTTTGATTTTATTTTAATTTAAACCTTTTTTATATGTTTTTCTAAAAATAATTTTTAAGTTTGTATTTTACTTCTATGTGATTTTCTTTTCTTATTTAGCTTTTTTTAAATAGCAATTATTTTTTAATTATTTTGAATGTGTTTAATTCTTGAAGATTTAGTATAATTCACTTGTAATTTTTTTTATATATTTTATATTTGTATAATATCTTTAATATGTGCAATCTTGCATAATATTTTTTTTCTTTTTATTTTATTTAATAAATTTTATGTGTGTTGATTTCTATTACAAACTAATTTTAATAAACAAATTTATTAAACACAACCAGATAAATTACTCGTATTGCAATATTAAATATCTTAATCTATATTTGTCTCTTTGTTTTTTCAATTTTGTTTTTATTTATTGCTATTAACTTCTTCTTTTTTTAATTTCTTTACATAGTAGTTCATGATTTGTTTAATTATATGCACACATAAGTTTTGCAATTTACATTGTAAGATTTTTTTTATGTAAAAAAACATGTTGGAAAAATTCTACATGTTTAATTTGTTTTATCATGTATTGCTGTTTTTAAGTTCATCCTTATTCATTAGATTTCTGAATTTTTTTCTTGAACATTTTATAAAAACATTGTTTTTAATTTCACCATCCAATCCAATTTATAATGTTTTTTTTTTTTCATTTTGGAACTCATTCTTTTAATTTTTTTTCTTTTGTTAATGTTTTTTTTTTCTTTTCAATTTAACTCTCAAATTGAAAATTTGTTGTTGCCCTTTAATTTATTTTTTATTTTGATTTTGACTCTCATTATTTTAATTACTATTTTTTATTTTTTTGTAATTTTTGTAATTTAATTCTTCAATGTTTCATTTCATAGGAATTGGACTTCACAATCTTTTCATGTATAGTACTTCCAGTCTTATAACTTTGGTCACGAGCTTGAAAAGTTAATAGAGGTTAACATTTTTTTTTTCTTATTTTCTTTTCCCCAGCTTTGCCCAGGACAATATTTTTTAAAATTCTTTTTATTGTTGTTGCCTCATTTCTTATTATCATATTCTCAAATGATCTCTCATTGCTTTAAAAATATAATCGTCTCCTAAAAACACATATTTTTCCGAGTGAAAAAGAATTTGGTGTAGCTAGTGAGGCCACCAAATAAAAAGGTGTGGGACACTACTGTTCACCTGCGCCTATTGCACTATGGATTACAATAGTAATCTACAATGTTTTGTGTTTGTTTTTTTTTTTTTGTTATGATGTTTTTCAAATTTAGTTTTGTCAATTTCATCTTTTAATATTGAGGGTAGTTGAGAATTTGGCTTCGTAATTTTTTTTCTTTTTATTTTTTTATAGGGTTAGCATGGTTTGCGAGTTTACCAAGGTAATCTAGGTTACCCCGGTTTATGGGTTTGGTGAAATGTTTTTTTTTAATTGAACTTGGTAATCCACAATGTTTTGCCCTTTTTTTTTGCTATTGAATTTTTGTTATGATTTTTTTTCAAATTTGTTTTCGTCAATTTTATTTTTTAATATTGGGATGATTGAAAATTTGGCTTCATAATATTTTTATTTATTTTTCCCTTCTATAAGGTTAACGTCACTTGAAGGTTTGTCAGAATAACCCAAGTTGTCTAATTTGAGTTTCCATGATAAGGCGACGCGTGTTCCAAACGACCTTCCAGTTTGGCGCCGATGGTATTTTCTTTTCTTTTTTCCTTTTTCTCTCTTTGTCTTAATTTTCATGTTGCCTTTTAAAAATTTCAAAGCAACCCATAGAATTTGTTTTCTCTTTAGATTCAGTTTGTTTTTCTTTTGATTACTAATTGTTTTATTTTTAATAATTTATAGAATTAGAATTCTTTTTCAAGTTTATCCCCTTTCATTTTTTTAACCTTTCAACTTATCATCGTTGTTTGTTTTATTTGGGATAATTTTTAAGTTGATTTTTTTTTTACAATTCCATCCTTAAATTTTTTTGTATCAAATTTGATCCCCATACTTTTTATTGTAATTTTTTTTATTTCAAAAAAATTTTAAATTGATTTTTTATTTATTTCATTATTGAACATTAAATTAGTTGGGGATTAAGCTTTTTAGTTGAGCCTGGATCTAGGATTTCACGGGCTATGAGTTTAAGAGATTAGCCTAGATTGAGGAGGTTTGCTCGTGTTTGCTTGGTTTTTTACCCATTCATTTAGGTGCTTTTTTTTTAAGTTTAATTCATTTATTCAATTTGAGACTGAGCTCTGTTATTTTTATTTATTTATTTTTCTATAGAATTTTACATTAATTTTTAAAATGACCTAAGTTATTTATGGTCATCTTATTTTTTGTTCTTTGTTAATTGTCTTTTTTTTAAATTGATGTTCTCTTTTCGATTTCTTCCTTCAATAATTGAAATACTTATTTTAATAATTTATAAAATTAGAATTCTTTTTCAATCTAACCCCCCTTGGATTTCTTAATCTTTCAAATTTGGCCCTCGTTTTTCTGATTTTTATTTGTTTTATTTAAGATAATTTTATTTTACAATTTCATCCTCAGTTTTTTTTTCCTATCCAATTTGATATCAATTCTTTTAGTTGTTATGTTTTTTACTTTGATTTTTCTTTTAAATTCATTTTTTTTTCAATATCATCTTTCAACATTAAATTAGTTAGGAATTGAGCTTCTTGATTGAGTCCGGGTCTAGGATTTCATGGGTTGCGAGTTTTAGAGATTAATTGAGATTTAAAAGGTTTGCCTAAATTTGCTATTTTTTTCCTCTTTAAACTCATGTTTTTTCAGTTTTATCCTTATACATTTATCCAATATGAGATTGGGCTCCGTTATTTTATTTATTTTCTATTTGTATATATTTTTTTGTTGATTTAGAAAATGACTCAGGTTATTTTGGATCTTTTTATTTGTCATTTTTTGTTGAATTTTCTTTTACTAATTTTTATTGAAATTATTTTTTTCTAATTCCATCCTTCAACATTAAAGTGGTTAAGAATCAAGTTTTTTGGTTCAACCCGGGTCTAGGACTTCATTTGTTACGAGTTTGAGACATTAGTTACGAGTTTGAGACATTGAAATTATTCTTTTTATTTGTCATTCTTTGTTGGCTTGCTTGGTTTGTTGGGTAATTGTTTTGGTATTATATGTGTGTGTGTGCGCGCGCGCGCGCGTGCATGAAATTTAGGATTTGGAGGTGTTCGGCTTCAGTGAGATGATAATCCCACCATCCTTTTAACTGGCCAGAGAAACTAGCTATAAGAAGTTTAGCTATGGTTTTATCTAGAGTACCAGTCTGAGTTTTGTATACATTGGTTACCATGGTCATTTGTTGGAGGGTGTTTAAGATGTGGTATTCTGACATTCCATCTAGATTCCATTCATAGAGAGATGAGGCATTGTATTTGTGTTGGTTGATAATGGTAGGTTCATTTTAGATGGATATGTATGGGGCAGTAAGGGATTTGGGGCTTTTCTAGAGGAGCTTACTAATCTCAGGATTTTTTTCTTGGAAAACATCATCATCTGAGGTTTGGACTTGATCTGTTTGTTTATTCTGAATGGTGTTTATTTGGTTTGTGGAGGTTGAAGGATTGTTACTGACTTGGGGGTGTCAGACACGATTAGGGTTGAAGTCTTAATTTGGCAAAGATGGTCTTTTATGGCTTTGAAAAATTCATTTTTGCTTTGGAGTTGTGTTTGGTTGGAGGGGATTGTTGTTCAAGGTTTTTATATAAAGGTTTGGGTATATTTGTAGTGTAATCTGCATTTTGGAAGTTAATACTAGGTATATCAGAGGTTGAGTTTCTAGGTGGATTCATTTGGTATGGTATGTTTATGATAGAAGAGATTTTGGAAACTCTTCTTAGAACTATAGTGCTGGATGAGGAGGATACATTCAAAAATCGAGAACTAGTTGAATGTCGATGGAAAGATAATTTGACTTTTCCATCTGTATACTGGGTTATCTCTTTAATTTGAACATTTGGTTTTGGTAGTTGTTGTGGTTCTGGTTATGTTGCACTTTCGAGGATCCAATCTTTTGAAAGGGTTACATCTTTCCATTGGATGGCTCTAGGAACTACCGTGTTTGATTTGGAAAGGTCAGTTTAGAGTAGTAAGGTTTTACCTCTTTGTGATTGGAGTGTGTGTGTGTGTGTGTGTTGACCTTCTTTTAGATTTCATCCTTCTACATTGGATTTGTTTAGAATTGGACTTCGACTTTTCCATTTGCTTTCTATTGGCTTATCTCAGTCTAATGATATGAGTTGCATATTTGACATACTCGTTCAAGTTGTCTTAAGTCATTTTTCTTTTATGATTTGTTCTTTCATATTTGATTGGTTGAAATCTTACCTTTGTCCACTTTTTTTGTTTCTTTGACTGTTCTTTTTTATTTTTTCAAGTTACCATGATTTTTTTTTGTTTAAGTTGGTCCATTTACTATTGTTATTTTTTTTTATTATATAATTAAATTATACCAATATTTTTTTCTCAGTCGAGCCTATTCTCCGAGTCACCTTTTTTAAAAACTTTTTTTATAACATGTTTGTGTTTTCTTGACATCTTTTTTTACAAATAAAAAAATATTTCAATACGCAATGTAGCGCGGGCTCACAAATCTAGTATTATACTAATTGACCGTCCATAAAAAAGAATTTCTAGTTGTTCAGACTTGGCCTAAATGAATATAATCCTAGTCATTCAGGCCCACTTAAACAACCTCTCTCCCACTCATTCTCAGCTTCTCTTGAGCTGTCAAAAAGTTTCCTAGACATGCACATCAATGGACCTTTTGAGTTAAGGAGTCGCACATTGTCCACTGGTGCACGCACATATAAATTCATTATGTAAGAACACAATTTTTTTGTACAAACATGACACACCTCACACATATAAATTCTTTATGTAGAACAGAAGCACTAGCTTCTCCAGCAATGGCACAACAAGCATCATGAACTAATAACAAGCACCAATTGCTCCACCAATGGTATTCATTTTTCTTCACTCACCACAAGGTCACTCTCCATTATTACTCTACTCATCGAGGTACCTGTAACTCCACACATCACGAGGTACCTATAACACCACTCTTCATGAGGTAAAATAACATAATTAAAAGTTTATAAATACCTCTAGTCACTAAGTAAAACATTCTAGCCAAGCCAAACAAGCTGAGCTTAACACACCAGTTCATTTAACCAACACATTTTTGTCTTGCTTCTCACATTTTTTTTTATCTTGTATATTATTTTCTCTTTCTATATTTACTGTATCAGAGACTCTTATATTTAAACAAGGAACTTGTGTTCTAGAAAACACCAAGCCTATAAAAAAAAAAGCCTATACTCAAGATCAATCTCCATAGCGTAAGATGCAGCTGTGGAAAACCCATTCTTGTCTAAAGTTCCCACGACTTCATTGGTGACGTCGTTTATGAAAAATTAAACAAAATCTAGTTCGTTCCTTTTTTACGCCTCCTAATTCAAAAATTTCTTTCCATTGCAGACAACTTGGAAACTATATGACCTGAAAGAGTAATTAATCTCTCCACAACAGGAACTCTTGTTATTTTAGATTTCCATCAAACCTCTTATCAAGTGCAAGTTCTTAACAATATTGTTCTAACTATACAACAACAACTTTGCACTCCTTCTATTCCCTAAATGGAAAACACAATAGCTAGCTCTATTGCATATTGAATATATAAAGACAACTTCATTCTCTAAAAAAATAAGATAAAATAACATGCAAGCAAGTGGGCACAAGAACACTCGTACTCTAACTCTCTGAAAGAGTCATTTATGTTATGAAGAGCACTCGTCAATAATTCCTAGCCACGTGAGTGGATACCACTATTAGCCTTTTTCTAAATCTTGTTTGCACGCTTCCTGTAAAAAAAGACGCAGATGTTAGAAGAGATCAATAATTGTATGAGCTCATAAGAATGAACACCACCTTCACCAAGTAGGATAACCTTTATTTTGTTGTCGAATATTACACACTTATTTCTCTAAAGATTGCATCTCCATGAAGATCAACTTAGACAACTACGATGATTTTAAAACCTAAGAGAACACATACAAAACACGAGAAGAATCCTAGAGCTTCTAATGTAAAAGAGAGATGTTATATGCAAAATCTTCTAAAAAACATTACATGGATCTACTTGATGTGGTATTACTACCTTAAGCCTAACTTCATCTTTGGCCTCCATAATCTCTACATTAAATTCATCTTCCACTTCATCACTAGCATACTAGCTAAAAATAGCAGAACTAAGCTCTCTAGCATCACAGATTAAAAATATGATAATACCAAAGCATATCTCTAATAATATTCTCAATATGAAACAAGCAATGAAAAACCATATTCGAGTAGAGAGAGCACGCGTGAATAGAAAATAGCACCCTCATTTCCATCCACGAAGAGCATAATCTCTCCAACACCATCAATCTCTTATCAAAGTATCCGAAAGGAGCATCAAAGTATTGATTCATGATCATCTAACACTTTCTAAGCTCATAACCACACATTTGACCACCACACATGTTGGGGGTATTGGTTGCCATTTAGGGAAAGGATTTTAAACGATACTCATCTCTTATGAAAATTTGGATGAACACAAGAAACCCTAATAAGTCCTATCACTTTTACCATGATCATGGTCATGATATTGAGAAATGTTATTCCCTAAAAAAATATAGAAAGATTGATCACATGGGGTCACCTCTAATAGTTTATAAAGAAGGAAGTGTTATCCGAACAAAAAAGGGAAAGTTTTTCATGATGCATTACTCGAAATCAAATAATCTTTAGAAATTATATCCCCACTTACATGAGAAAATATTTTTAACTTTTTAATAAAAGCAGTAGTATTTATCCATGTCCCTAATGTCTTCAAATGAATCCCTATGTCTTTAATAAAATCTTTATGGTGAGGTCTTTATGTCTCCAAACAAGTTCTCATATCTCTAAATGGATCTCCATGTCTCTAGTAAAAGTCTCATGGTGAGACCTCTATATCACTATTAAAATCTTCATGTCTCCAAATAAATCTCTATGTATCCAATAAAATCTCCACCACGATATCTCCATGTCTCCATTGAAATCTTCTTGTCTCCAACAAAAATAAATGTCAATGCAACATCTCTTTACATAATGCTTTAATACTGCTTTCACACAAAGAATTCTCCATTTCTTAAAAATTATTGTTCTCTATTCTGAGAGTAACAAACAAACCGATCAAACTCTCATTACTTTTGCATGCAAACACTTATCCCTCTAGCAATGAACCTAACAAAAACCATAAAAAGGTAACAATAATATATAAGAGTAAGTAATTTTGTTCTTCTACTTTTATTGATCAAGTCTTTCGAACACCATTATTTAAAAAACTTGGGAATGGAGGGGGCCAAATGATAGTGCATGAAAAAAAAAATTCTATCCTTTTAGGCCAAAGCCTAAATGGTTAGAAATCCTAGTTGTTTGGGCTTGGCTTAAATGGATAGGCATTCTAAGCTAGAATGGCTAGACTTTCTAGCCATTTAGGTTGCTTTATAGCAATTTGGTCTAGGACCAAACAACTAGAATCATGGCCAATAGGCCCAACTAGAACGACCACTCCCTCACTCACTCCTAACTAACCTTGGGTTGTCCAATCCTTTAGCCTAAATGGCTAGAGAGTCCTAGTTTTTCGGGCTCAGTCCAAATAGCCTCTCCCCACACTCACTCCTAACTTACCTTGAGATGTCCAATACTTTCACAAGCACACACTTCAATGTAACAACCCGGCTTTTTCAAGGCCAAAATCACTGCAATTTTTTTTATTCGATTTCTGGATTTTTTCACCACATCATTTTTTAGATTTATCATTGCATTATGTTCATTAACAAGGCACAATCTATGTAGGCTAACGTAAATCAACATTCCCATAGAACGGATTCTCAATACACGTGCCCATAATATTATTTTTTCCATACTCCCATGTTTACATTACATCATATTGACATACTCATAAATTCACATTCTTGTTCTAATCTCGTTATCATCACGAGTTCATACAAGAGTGTCGAACAACAAGTTACACAACTAGTACTTTTGTTATCCTGACCGCATGTGATTTTTTACAACATGACATCCTCATTAGATTAATACCTCATATGAATATTCATACACATCATATCAACTTGTTCATACTTTCATATTCGTGTTCCATTTTAATTTTTCATTACTAGTTTTTACGAAAGGGGTCGGACGACTAATTGAGTGATTAACATGTCCGTTCATGCAGAACTCATATCACCCATAATATGCGAATATATAGTTCTTTTTGAAATGTGTGAGCTATGAAATGAATTTCCTTACGCACCATGTTGGTATGATGTCTCTATTACAACACAAGGTAATTTCAAGCATTATAGGCAATTTCAAAAAGAACTATATATTTGCATATTATGGGTGATGATAGTTTATTAAATCCTTGTTGAATGAGGAAATGACGATGAAGTGTTGGATTAAATTCTTTATGATTGTCGAAACAACTATGAAATGTCGATCGAGTTCTTGATGAATGTTGAAACAATGACGAAAATGTTAGAGTTCTAAAATGACCCATTTAAGGTGGATATATATTATTATGTTGTGACGAATACTAAATCGAATATGAGATGCTGTTTGGGCTATTATGAATTTGGGCTGTTGATGAAAAGTAGTATGAGTATCACGAAGGATCTACTGTTGTATTTTTATTGAATGTATTGTGACGAATGGTTGTATGAGTATTACGAAGGACCTACCATTGTATTATATTGAATGAAATTGTCATGGATGGTTGTATGAGTATTACAAAATATTTACCGTTGTATTATACTGATAGTTAATTACCACGAATGGTGGTGTGAGTATTACGAGGGATCTATTGTTGTGTTATATTGAATGCTAAACTGTTATGGAATATTTGTTTTTGTATTACAAAGGATCTATCATTGTGTTATTGAATGTTAAACTATTATGGAATGCTGGTACGAGTACCATGAAGGGTCTGCTATTGTGTTGCAGTGAATGTCAAATTGTTATGAATTGTTGGATGAACCAATGATTAGCTTCGGCTAATCGCATCTGAATGGATGACCGAGACAAATGATTGATTAGCTTCGGCTAATGGCATCCGAATGGATGACCGGGATAGATGATTGATTAGCTCCGGCTAATGGCATCCAAAACGGATGACCGGGATGAACAAATGATTAGCTCCGGCTAATGGCATCCGAATGGAAGACCGGGACAAATGATTGATTAGCTTCAGCTAATGGCATTCAAATGGATGACCGGGATAAATGATTGATTAACTCCGGCTAATGGCATCCAAAGCGGATGACCGGGATGAACAATGATTAGCTTCGACTAATGGCACTCGAATGGATGACCGAGATAAATGATTGATTAGCTTCAGCTAATGGCATTTGAATGGATGTCTGGGATAGATGATTGATTAGCTCCGGCTAATGGAATCCTAAATGGATAATCGAGATGAATAAATAACTAGCTTCAGCTAATAGCATCCTAGGTGGATGGCCGAGATGAACAAATGATTAACTACAGCTAATGGCACCCTAAATGGATTACCAGAATGAATAAATGATTAGCTACGGTAAACGGCATCCTAAATGGATAATTGGGATGAATAAATGACTAGCTTATGCAAATAGCATCCTAGGTGGATGACCGAGATGAACAAATGATTAACTATAACTAATGGCACCCTAAATGGATTACTAGAATGAATAAATGATTAGCTTCGGTAAATGGCATCCTAAATGGATAATTGAGATGATTAAATGACTAGTTTCGGCTAATAGCATCCTAAGTGGATGACCGAGATGAAAAAATGATTAGCTACTACTAATGGCACCCTAATTGGATGATCAGGATGAGTAAATGACTAGCTTCGACCAATAACATCCTAAGTGGATGACCAG
The DNA here is from genome assembly GCF_000002775.5 of Populus trichocarpa. Lineage (NCBI taxonomy): Eukaryota > Viridiplantae > Streptophyta > Magnoliopsida > Malpighiales > Salicaceae > Populus > Populus trichocarpa. Next base: position 13,906,038 of record NC_037298.2, on the reverse strand, counting down.
TATGAATAAACGATTGGCTTCGGCTAATGGCATCCTGACAGGATAATCAGATTTGAGTGTTATGAGTTAGTTTTAAGAACTGATGCGTTCATGTATACTACGTTTTGTATATACTAAGTATATGAAAGAACTAAAATGGTTATGCTTTAAACAGAGAATATCATTAGTTCGGCTAACGATATTCGAGATGAATGATCGGGTTAAGTATTGTAATTAGCATCGGTAATTGATGAATTATTAACGGTGGTATTTACATAAGTAAGGAGGAATGAAAGAATTATGCTCTTTTGGTCTATGAATGAAATGTAACGTTAATATTGTTTTATTATGTTTTCTTAAATTACCTATGATGCTTGAAATTACCTTGTGTTGTAACAAGGACATCATACCAACATGGTGCGTAAGGAAATTCATTTCGCGGCTCACACATTTCAAAAAGAACTATATATTCGCATATTATGGGTCATATGAGTTTTGCATGAACAGACATGTTAATCACTCAATTAGTCGTCCGACCCCTTTTGTAAAAACTAGTAATGAAAAATTAAAATGGAACACGGATATGAAAGTATGAACAAGTTGATATGATGTGTATGAATATTCATATGAGGTATTCATCTAATGAGGATGTCATGTTGTAAAAAATCACATGCGGTCAGGATAACAAAAGTACTAGTTGTGTAACTTGTTGTTCGACACTCTTGTATGAACTCGTGATGATAACGAGATTAGAACAAGAATGTGAATTTATGAGTATGTCAATATGATGTAATGTAAACCTAGGAGTATGGAAAAATAATATTATGGGCACATGTATTGAGAATCCGTTCTATAGGAATGTTGATTTACATTATCCTACATAGATTGTGCCTTGTTAATGAACATAATGCAATGATAAATATGAAGAATGATGTGATGAAAAACATCCAGAAACCGAATAAAAAAAAATTCCAGCGATTTGGGCCTTGAAAAAGTCGGGTTGTTACATCAATGTATTTCTCAAGTTCCAATTAGTGCACGCACATAGATTTGTTGTGTAGGCAGGCACACAAATTTTATATTTAAGCATGACACACCTTGTGCATAAAAATTTTCTATATAGAGTAAAAGCACCAATTTATTCACCAATGGCATATCAAGCATCATAAGTCATTAACGAACACCAATCTCTCCATCAATGATATTCATTTTTCTCTACTCACCATAAGATCACTCTCCATCATTGCTCTACTCATTGAGGTACCTACAACATCACTCTTCATGAGGTAAACTGACATGGTTAAAGGTCTATAAATATATGTAGTTACCAAATGAAACATTCAAGCAAACCAGTTAAGTTGAGAATTACATACCAGTTCATTCAACCAACACATTTTTATGTTGCTCCTCACTTTTTTTTGTATATTATTTTCTCGTCCTATATTTACTGATTTAAACGTCGACGAGTTCCTTGTTTTGATAGTATACTTGTATTCCAAGAAACATCAAGTCTAGAAAGAAAAGTCCACTTTCAAACTCAATCACCACAACCTAGATGTAGCCGTGAAAAACCTCTTCATGTATGAAGTTTTCAAGACTTCATCACTAATAAATTATAATTCAATTGTTATCAGCATCTTTTCTTCCTACAAGAGTTCTTGAGTTTAGATTTCTTCATGATAAACTAAGTTTTCTAAATTTTCTAGCTTGTTTTGACAGGCTATATGTTTTTTTTTTTGTAGAAAATAATCCATTAACCATCATTTAGTTTTTAATGTATCACTTACTTGATCATGATGGACCTGAGATCATAAAATCATTAGATGATGATATAAAATTTTAAATTGTTAATTAGCTAGACATTGCCATGTACCAATTTACATAATCTTAAGCACGATTACACTCCGTAAATACAAGACAATATTGATACAAGTAGACTAAAATATTGTTAGTATCTCAAATTGACATGTTTGTCTTTATTGAGGTCATGTTTTTGTCTTTATTTAGGTCATGTTTGGTATTTTGGAAAAAATTTAATTTAATATTTTTTAGTATTTTTCATGTATTAATATTAAAAAGAAAAAATAATTATTTTAATATATATATATTTTTTAAAAAAACTCCTTGCATCCCATCAACAAACAGACATTAAAACAAACAGAAAAAAAAATTGAGTCTATGTTGTAATTTACATCAATATATATAATATATCTGGGCATTGCATTTGTATATCCAGCGAAAAGGAATGACCGAATAAAAGTCTATTTTTTTTATTTTAGAAGTTTTTTTTTAAGTAATTTTTTTTATTTTTTTCTTTACTTCAAATTAATATTTTAATATTTTCAAATTATTTTGATATATTAATATTAAAAATATATTTTTTTTTTTTACTCTCCATTTATTGCTCACAACAACATTTGGTTAGGAGGGCTGAATAAAATAATAAATTGCAAACACCATCAAGTTCTGGACCCTCGTCTACTACACAACAGTTTCAGGAAAACAGGATGCCAATTAGCTCACGCAAATGTACCTGCCTCAGTTCCTATAAACACGAGCATATGCTATCGCCTGGTCATCTCTTTTACATTATCCCACCTATTTTGGGGGGTTTTTTCAATTCTAACTCGCGAGTTTCGTGAATCCCTTTACCTTGTAGAAAGGTTTACTCTCCTGTTAGCTTGAAATGATTTCTTTTTCTTACATAATCTAGCAATTCACTAGAATTAATGCAAATTGTTGCACTTGTACGGTATCGTGAGCAGGGACCAGTCATTTAAAAACAAAAAAAAAATCTTTACATGACAAATGTGTTGGTTTTATATCCATTGAAATCATGTGACGTCACTGGATATAATAATTTTAAACCAATAAAAATTGTAACCTTTGTATTATGCAATAGTAACTTTATTCTTATATAATTATCTCACATAATTCATTTATAAAAAAAATTATTTGGATGATTATCTCGTGCATTAAATAAGTTAATTTTGTTAATAATTCTCATAAATCTAATAGTTGTTTTTTTTTTTTAAGTAGATCCAGCAAAATAATTATATAAAAATAGCATTATTTATTGATAAAGTTCCAAAAAATTAAAGTGGCCTAAAAATAGGGTTTCTGAATTGGATAATCGTTTAATCAATTGGTCCTGACAATCTCATCAATTCTTCTTAGCCAAGATAGTTGATAGCTTATACTTGGTGCTTAGTATGCTAAAGTGGCTTATGATTAGTACCTGCAATTGCACTACTCTAAATAGAGAACACTTTCCGCTGTTTTTTAGGGTTTTTAGGCAGTTTTTGTTTTCTAGTGTAGGATTTTCATTCAATTGCACTACTCTAAATATTTTATGTGGTTGCTTTCTTTTGAGTTTTCTGACGATTTATGCCTGTAACTCATTCTACCAGAGACAAGTGCATGTAGATCTCGAAATAAAGAACACTTTACTCAGGTTACGAAAGGAAGCTCGCGTTAACACCATGGTTGTTGCACGACAACAGACACTTAAGGACCTCACTGCTCCTAACATGGAGAATCAACCATTGTGCATAAACATCGACAACAATGCCAACTTCGAGCTCAAGTCTGGTTTTATACATTTACTGCCAATATTCAATGGACTTGCCGGAGAAGATCCTCATACTCATCTCAAGAAGTTTCACATGGTTTGCGATGGCATGAAACCAAATAGAGTTGACGAAGAAGATGTTAAGTTGAAAGCTTTCCCTTTCTCTTTAAAAGGGGTAGTAAAGACATGACTTTTCTCTATTCTCCTAGGTTCCATTAGAACTTGGAATGGCATGAAGAAGATTTTTCTTGAAAAGTATTTCCCAGCATCTTGAGTTGACAACGTAAGGAAAGAAATATGTGGGATTTAGCAATCTCATGGGGAGACACTTTCTGAGTATTGGGAAAGATTTAAGCAACTATACATTCAATGCCATCATCATCAAATACCTGATCAACTACTCATTCAATATTTCTATGAAGGACTGATGCCTACTGATCGCAGTATCATTGATGCGGCAAGTGGAGAGGCATTGGTAGATAAGACACCCAAGGCTGCACGCCAATTGATCTCAAATATGACAGCCAACGCGAAACAATTTGGCACACGTGGAGACTTCACAAGTAAACAAGTAAATGAGGTAAGTATTTCTAACCTTGAGAATAAAGTTAATGATCTTACTTTTCTTGTGCAATTTTTTAGCTTGTGAAAATATACAACATGTAAAAGTTTGTAACATATGCTCCTTACAAGGACATGCTTCGGATATGTGCCCAACAATGTAAGAAGATTACATTAAACAAAATGCAATTGATGGAACATTCAATGGATAACCCTAGCATAAGTATGATCCCTTTTCCAACATATACAATCTCGGATGGAGAGATCATTTGAACTTACGCTATGGGAACCCGTCTCAACAAGGAAATCAAGGTCGACAGTTCCATGGATTTCAGCCCCAATAGAATTATCAAGCGAGACAGCCCCTGCATTCACAAATTTCAATGTTATAGGGTCATCGAGTGATGATCTTTGTGAGATGATGAAAACCTTGGCTTCTAATGCAGTGACATTGCAACAAAATGTCATGTCTTTTCAACAGGAAATGAGGTCAAGCATTCACAACTTAGAGTAGCAAATGGGGCAAGTAGCTTGAAGTGTACGGAAATTGGAGGCATAAATGAATAGAAAGTTGCCCTCCCAAGCATTGAATCCAAAAGAGAATGTTAGTATGATCATGGTGCGTAGTGGGAAAGAACTTGAAGAGTAAAGGTCAAAACAAATTGAGATGGAGGAAAAAGAAGAGATAAAAACCGAATTGAGTATAAAGAAGAAACATCCTCTTCCTCCATAAATTGAAAAAATGACCAACACTCTAAAGGTAAGTACTAACTCATTGAATTCCAGTTTTAAAACAATTCCACCCCTTCCTTTGAGTTCTTCTAGGTCTAAGGAAGAGGACAAAGAAAAAGAGCTTTTAGAGGTTTTCAAGAAAATGAAACTCAACATTCCTTTAATTGATGATATCAAGAAAATTCCCAAGTATGTCAAATTTGTGAAGGAGTTGTGTACTACCAAGAGAGCCTCCTAGCTAAAAGGCAACAAAATGATAAGTATGGGTGAAGTTGTATCTGCTGTTGTTCAAAAGAATATGCCTTTGAAGCAAAAAGACTCATGTGCGTTTACTATCCCATGTGTTATTGGTAATGCTAGTTTTAAAAGGGTCTTATGCGATTTGGATGCATCAATTAGTGTTATGCCTAAACATGTTTATGATTCTCTTAGTATGGAGCCTTTGAATAAAACTAATATTGTAATACAACTTGCAGATCGTAGTTTTGTTTATCCACTTGGTGTGATAAAAGATGTCCTAGTCAAGATTAGTAGTTTGGTTATTCCATGCGACTTTTATATATTCTTGATATGGAACGTTATTCTTGTGATTCATCAAACAACACTCCTATGTTGTTTGGGAGACCATTCTTCAAAACTGCCAATACAAAAATTAATTGTGGTAAGTATACTTTGTCCATGGAAGTAGGACATGAAAAGATTGAATTTAATTTTCATGATGCAATGAAATATCCGTACAACAATGTTTATTCTATCACATGCTATGACCAAGTTGATAAGTGTGTACACCAAGTTTTTCATTTTGATTATGAGGATGGATTAAGCATGGCTTTAAGCTATGACTATGATTTTACTGAGATAGAAGAGATGGAGAGGCACATATGTGTTCCCCAAAACGTGCATGAATCAGCATTGGCTTTGCAAGCTTTGTAAATCGTTCCCCATGGTAATGTCTTTGTTGATTTAATACTTTCACATAAAAAGCTTTTGCCATCTATTTTATAGGGCCCCAAGTTAGAGTTGAAACCTTTACCTGATAATCTAAAGTATGTATTCATTGGAGACAACAATACACTTCATGTTATCATAGCAAAAGGTTTGAAAAGTGCGCAGGAGGAAAAACTTGTGAAGAAGTTGTGCGATCACAAAACAGCTATTGGATGGACTTTAGCCGACATCAAGGGTAATAGTCCCTCGATGTGTATACAACACATACTATTGGAGGACAATGCGAAACCAATAAGGGAAATGCAAAAAGGTTGAATCTGCCTATGATGAAGGTAGTGAAAGCTGAAAATTTAAAACTATTAGATGCAGGAGCAATTTACCTCATCACAGAGAGTAAATGGGTGGCGCAATCCATGTGATGCCCAAAAAGACAGGAATCATGTTGGTAAAGAACAAAAAGGATGAACTCATTCCTACTTGCATCTCGAGTGGTTGAAGAATGTGTGTTGATTATAGAAAGCTTAATCTTTCTACACATAAAGATCATTTCCCCTTACCATTCATGGACCAAATGCTTGAACGCTTGACATGCATGTCTTTTTATTGCTTTTTTGATAGATATAATGGATATAATCATATTGTTATTAATCCTGAAGATCAAGAAAAGACTACATTTACATGTCCATTTAGTACATATGCATATAGGAGAATGCCCTTTGGTCTCTGTAATACACCTGCAACTTTTCAAAGATGCATGATAAGTATTTTTTCTGACTATGTTGAAAGAAAAAATGAGGTTTTCATGGATGATTTCACGGTGTATGGTGATTCCTTTGATAAGTGTTTAGAAAGTTTATCTTTAGTCTTGAAAAGATGCATTGACACTAACCTTGTCTTGAATTATGAAAAGTGTTATTTTATGGTAAAACAAGGAACCATTCTTGGACATGTTGTGTCTTCGCGTGGATTAGAGGTTGATAAAGCTAAAATCGATGTCATTTCATCATTGCCTTACCCCTCATGCGTGAGGGAAGTTTGTTTTTTCTTTTGCTATACAGGTTTCTATCGACGTTATATCAAAGATTTCTCGAAGATTACAGCACCCTTGTGCAAATTATTAGCCAAAAAAGTGGATTTTGTGTTTGATCAAGCATGTAAAGATGCACATGATGAGCTAAAGAGGCATGTCACATCTGCTCCTATCATCCAACCACCAAACTGGGATGAGCCTTTCGAGATAATGTGTGATGCGAGTGACTATGCGGTAAAAGTTGTACTTGGGCAAAGAATAAGGAAGAATTTGCATGTTATCGCCTATGTTTTCCGCATGTTGGATGGAACGCAATGCAAATACCATACAACTGAAAAGAAACTTTTTGCAGGTGTTCGCTCTTGAAACATTCAGGTCATATCTACTTGGTACAAAAGTTGTTGTTTTTACTGACCATGCAGCTTTGAGGTATGTTTTGAAGAAAAAGGAGTCCAAACCGATATTGATTAGGTGGATCTTGCTTTTACAAGAATTTGATCTTGAGATCGAAGACAAAAAAGGTGCCGAAAACCATGTGGCTTATCACTTGATTCGACTGAGGACCGAAGATATACAAACTGAAACAATAAAAGAGACATCCCCTGATAAGCAGTTGTATGTGTTACATTCCTCTACAAGACCATGATATGCTGATTTGGTGAACTATTTAGTCACTAAAGAATTCTCTCCAGGTTTGTCTAAATCCCAAAAAGACAAGTTACGAGTTGATGCTAAATATTATTTTTGGGACACTCCTTATCTGTGGAAATTTTGTGTGGATCAAGTAGTTAGGAGATGTGTACCACAAGATGAATTTCATTCCATTCTCGTTTTTTGTCATTCTTATTCTTGTGGTGGGCATTTTGGAACAAAAAGAACGGCCCACAAGGTACTTGAAAGTGGTTTTATTGGCCTTCTATTTTTAAGGATGCATATAACTTTTGCAAATCATGTGAAAATGCCAAAGAACAGGTAATATCATTCAGAAGAATCAAATGCCTTTAATGAATATTCTTGTAAGTGAAATTTTTTATGTTTGTGGTATTGATTTTATGGGTTTATTTCCTTCTTCTTTTGGTAATCTTTATATCCTTCTTGTTGTTGATTATGTGTCGAAATGGATTGAGGTGAAAGCCACACGAACTAATGATGCTAAGGTTGTTTTAGATTTTGTCAAGACTCACATATTTGACAGGTTTGGATTCCCTAAAGCTATCATTAGTGATCGTGGCACTCATTTTTGCAATCGTTCAATGGAAGTATTACTTCGCAAATACCATGTGACTCATTAGACTTCCACTGCCTACCACCCTTAAGCGAATGGCCAAGCTGAAATTTCAAATCGAGAAATTAAGTCCATTTTGGAGAAAACAGTGCAACCTAACCGACGAGATTGGAGTCTGCGACTTGGTGATGCACTTTAGGCTTATCAGAGTGCTTACAAATCACCTATAGGAATGTCACCTTATAGGATGATTTATGGGAAAACATGTCATATACCGGTGGAGCTTGAACATAAAGCTTTTTGGGCCATTAAACAATGTAACATGGATTATGATGCTGCTGGGATTGCAAGAAAGTTGCAATTGCAAGAGTTGAAAGAAATACAGAATGATGCTTATGAGAATGCAAGGATTTATAAAGAAAAGACCAAGAGTCTTCATGACCAAATGATTACAAGAAAGGAGTTTCATGTTGGAGACAAAGTCCTTTATCATTCCCATTTGAAACTTTTTCCTGGAAAGTTGTACTCTCGTTGGATTTGACCCTTTGTTGTTTCTAATGTTTTTCCTTATGGTGCAATTGAAATTACAACTTTAGAAACCAACAAAGTGATCAAGGTCAATGTGCATCGCTTGAAACCTTTCTATAAAGGTTGGACGACAGAACTCACTGCTTTTGTGGAGTTAGCTGAACCAATCTATGAAGCATGAGCATGCGATGTATCGAGTCAATAACATAAAATAAAAGCACTTACTAGGAAGCAACCCAGCACAAAAAGAAAAAAAATCCTTTTCTTTTTCCCTTATCTTTTATTTTTCACATTTTACTTTATTTTTGTCCTTCTCTTATATTCTTTTTCTTTTATTTCAACACTGAGGACAATGTTGTGTTAAAGTGTGGGGGTATTGAAAGCATTTTGATTTTCTTTGTTGTTTCTAGAATTTTGGTTTTCTTTGTTGTTTCTTAAAAAAAAATTGAAGTTTTATCTTTTGATCTCCCATTAGTTTATAAGAATATGAGTATTATGTATGAGAATTACTTGAGAGAGATGAAAATATCAATTGAATGAATGAGTGTGCATGCAAGTTTGAAAGTTTAATTCATTTAGGGATTGATTTTGAAAATATATCATGTTGACTTTATAGTGTTATATCAATGCAAGCTTTTGAGCCTTCAACATTATATTCTTTGATTGTGCATTCTTTCAATGATATGTATCTCTAGAACTTGCTTCATATCTTGTTGAGATTACATTCACATTACATGTGTACATGAAGATGATAAAGGCATTAGGAATTTTAACCACTTGAGCCAAAAAGCCAACCTAAAGCATATTATCCTTAGTGAGCTCCTTTTAAGCTTGTTTGTCTTTTCTTTGCTTTACCTATGTGTACGCCCTGACTTTTTATATGTTTTCCTTTTTTCTTGGCCAAGGATTAGTAGAGTATATATTTGTTGATATCTCATGGATTATGGTTGGAAATTATGTGAAAAGAAAAAAAAAGTGATGCTTGATGAAAAGATGGGCAAAGTTGCCAAAGGTGAAAGAAAAAGAAAAGAAAAGGAAAGGAAAATAAAATAAAATAAAAGTGTTCCTTTGTGTTCTTAAGATTTTATGTTGATGGAGCTTGGAATCAAAAGAAGTTAAGCATTGGTGATTAAAGATAGAAAATTTGTGTGCTTTAATGGGATATCTTATTTCAAAAGATCATTTTTTGAGAATACTCTATTTCCTTTGGTTTTAGCCTTTTCTTTTCTTTTCTTTTACCTCACCTTAACCTTAGCCCCATTACAACAAAAAAGTAAGACCTTTTGATTCATGCATTGGTTGTAATATTTTAGTAATGGAGATAAGAGTGAAGAGCAAGCTTATGGTAGAACATATTCATTGATTGAATTTGAGAGATCTAAACACATAAGCCCTAAACACATGGGTGTTGGAGTGTATATCAATGAGAGGACCTATCACTTTGGCATGACATAGATTTCATTTAAATCTCAACAAATAATTAAGTTTTGAAGTTCGCATGTAAATAAATTCATGAAAATTTATGTTCTTTATTCTTCTTGATTTTATTCTTGTTTATAATGCGTGTACTCTTGGACATTGATGGGAGATTAGGAGATTAGTTATTTTACTTATTTAATTTAAGTTTGATTTCACCTCTCCTTTCTCGAGGACAAACAAGAGCTAAGTGTGGGGTTATTTGATGCAACCATATTATTTGATAGTTATTCCCACATTTACCTAGTATTTTGCCTATGTTACATGTATAAAATGTCTTGATATTCTTTATTTTATGTTTTGAAGGCACTTTTGGATGTAACATTAAAAAAGAAGTAAATTGGAGATAATTGGCAGACTGGACCTCCAGTCGATGTTTTGTGTAGAGCTTGAGCTCTAGAGGTTGAAATGAAATGATGCTAGTGGCATTAGAAATCTAACATCCATATCTTTCTATACATATATGGAAAGAAAAATAAAAAAAGGAAAGAGCATGGAAATCGCAGCCTTCAAAGTCAAATCTCGCATTCTGCCAGTGTTGACCTTTGATCATTCCGACTTGAATATCTTAAGCTATAGAAGTCCATTTGATTCAAACTCAATTTTTGTTGGATTTCTGACTCGAAGACCTATCAGCCTACTAAATTTCATATGAGAGAGATAGGATTTTTCTAAGATGACACATGAATTCTGCCAGCAGACATGTTTTTTGAAGAAACAAGTTCAAATTACATCCCAAAGCATCCAAATCAACATCCAAGTCTTTATTTCGGCAGTTTAGCTCCTCTAAGTCAAAATTCACAGCTTGAAGATTTTATACAAGGTTATTTCTCCTTTTTAGGAAAATAATTATTTAATTGTAAATTGTTTATTTAGGAAAGGACTATTTTGTAGAAAAGGGATTAGGGTTTCCTAGGATATAAAAAGAAAGAGAGAAAGGAAAAGGGAGCCGACCAGAAAGAGAAGAAAAATGCCCCTTTCTTCTAAAAACCCGAAATCATGCATTCTTCTTTCTTTTTTATTAGTTGTTCAATAAACATGCAAGGCTAAACTCTTTTTCTTGGTTGCAAGGACACAAAAACCTTTGGATTTCAAGAAATGTGAGATTTTTTTGACCTTTTCTTTTAGTTTATATGATGAATGAATATGTTTGTTATCCTATGTTTATTTTCTATGATTGTTTATTTTAATTGCTAGAGCGGACTCTAAGTTATTATTGTGAATAATCTATTACTAAGTTTGCTATCAAAACCGTAGTTGTGTATATAAGCTTGTGAAGCAACTGAGATTAATAATTGTAGCGGATCCAGACTAGTAATTGACATGATCAAAAGATTGATATCTTATCCCAAGTGCAGGAGTGTCGAAGTAATAAATAACTCGACAAGACCGGGATCGAACCATAAAGAGGTCAACTATATAAAATTACAAATAATAAATGAAAAGGAGTTGAAGACATCCAAGTCTTTATTTCGGCAGTTTAGCTCCTCTAAGTCAAAATTCACAGCTTGAAGATTTTATACAAGGTTATTTCTCCTTTTTAGGAAAATAATTATTTAATTGTAAATTGTTTATTTAGGAAAGGACTATTTTGTAGAAAAGGGATTAGGGTTTCCTAGGATATAAAAAGAAAGAGAGAAAGGAAAAGGGAGCCGACCAGAAAGAGAAGAAAAATGCCCCTTTCTTCTAAAAAACCCGAAATCATGCATTCTTCTTTCTTTTTTATTAGTTGTTCAATAAACATGCAAGGCTAAACTCTTTTTCTTGGTTGCAAGGACACAAAAACCTTTGAATTTCAAGAAATGTGAGATTTTTTTGACCTTTTCTTTTAGTTTATATGATGAATGAATATGTTTGTTATCATATGTTTATTTTCTATGATTGTTTATTTTAATTGCTAGAGTGGACTCTAAGTTATTATTGTGAATAATCTATTACTAAGTTTGCTATCAAAACCGTAGTTGTGTATATAAGCTTGTGAAGCAACTGAGATTAATAATTGTAGCGGATCCAGACTAGTAATTGACATGATCAAAAGATTGATATCTTATCCCAAGTGCAGGAGTGTCGAAGTAATAAATAACTCGACAAGACCGGGATCGAACCATAAAGAGGTCAACTATATAAAATTACAAATAATAAATGAAAAGGAGTTGAAGAGAACTTTGAGATGTGATAATGATGTAAGAATTTAAACAAAGATAAAACAATTTTCAAGGTTAGAGATCCACTAATGGTATTTCAAATAAGTATAATATGAACTCCTTTTATTACTTAACAGGAAACCACACACAAAGGAGGTTCCAATTGAATTATAAATTATTTAACATGATCATATTAATTATCTTATTTGAGTAGTGCCAATATTTGTAAATAGTGTCAGGTATTCATGATGATAACTTATGTCAACAACAAATCAAGTTCCTTTCATAGCACAGGTGTCAGTTATACCATACAGTTGGCTATGAAAGGGTCAAGTATTTGTTGTACCAAGGGTTTTACAACACAAATCTAGATTAACCACTTAACAAGCAAGGTATTAAGAGTGAGTAAGATAACAAATATAAAACATGTTAGTATCAAACATTAAAATCCATGTTGAGTTTATATTATATTTATTCTTACACCATTAGTATACCCTTTTCACCTTAACAAAATTAACTTAACTAAACATATTGAAGAAGAAAACCATAAATAAACAACATGAGAACATAAACATGATATAAGTTAACTAAGTTAAGTTAACTAAGTATAGTAAAGGAAATGGAAAGCATAAACAAGAGATTAATGAAAATATAACATGAAATAAAACATGAACATTACAAAATACAAAGAAAGAGAGCAAGAGCAAGAGCAAGATCTTCATATGAAAACCAAGATGTCTAAATATATGGAAAATGCCTCCTTTTATAGGCTAAAATTCAAAACTATTGATTTGATGTAATTATTGAGTGGGTGGCCCCTCTTGACTTGGTGACAACAATTATCTTCTTGTCTGAACAAAAAGGTCATTGCTACCATCAGAATTTGAATAGATAGTCTTTATGAAAGTTTTGGGCATTTGTCTCAGCTTCCCAACAAAATAAGAATGAACTCATTTGGACTTTTAGAACTTGAGATATGGGTTGAACACTAAACAATATCTAGGCTGCAGGACAGATTCCAACTTCTCTTTTGTTGCTACAATTTGAACTTGAAAACGATCTTTTTGAATCTTGGACTCTTCATGAAAGTTTTAGGTCTATGTCTTAGCTTTCCATCCATATAAACCAAACTTAAATTCAAGTGCTACAGCTCTAGTTATGATCCAATAACCGAATGGTATTTCAGTTTGAATTGAACCAACATCTTTTCTTTAAGCTTAGCCCTCTCTTTGTTTTTTCACTTTCAATAGTTAAACACATCAATTAATCCTTTAAATTATGAGATATGTCTGCATTTAAAATGAGCATTTACCATAAATTAAAGATATGTTATGTTATCGGACTTGCTATTACAAAAACATGCTCAAGTTAGGGAATTTAATGATATTTTAAGTGTAATATGATGATATAAAACCTTGATAAAAATGCACTTTTAATTGTTAATCAGTAATCTTAGGGAAAACATTCAATCGATCAAATCAAACATGGATTGCGGACAATTATATTGTCTAAATTAATCAACTCATCTGGTTTTTAAGGCTGCCATTGAATTAAATTACTAGTATGGACACTATGGTTGTTTGATGGTTAGTATTAGTTATACAGCAGATCTGTTAACTAATCAACATAAGAACAGATAAATATTGACGTTTCGTTTCCATGATCAATTCTGATTTCTGTAGGTGGATGTTTACTTGCGACTAATGTTTGTTTTCTTGATAAATTTCTGTTTTCTTTGATTTAGCATGGTTTCTTTCTATTTACCATAGCATAGCATATATAACTTCAAAACTCCCCTAGTTGCATATCATATAGCATAAAAATCTGAAATAAACCTTCCTCGTGGGATCGACCTCTTACTTGCTCTATACTATCTTGTTTATTTAAGCTATAGTTATTAATTTGTACGACCGCGACATCGCAACAGTCCAATACTTTTACAAGCACACACTTCAATGTATTTATTGAGTTCCAATTAGTGCACGAACACAGATTTGTTGTGCAGGCAGGCACACAAAGTTTCTATGCAAGCATGACACACCTCGTGCATAAAAATTTTCTATGTAGATTAGAAGCACCAATTTATTCATCAATGGCATAACGAGCATCATAAGTCATTGACGAATACCAATCTCTCCACCAATGATATTCATTTTTCTCTACTCACCATAAGATCACTCTACATCATTGCTCTACTCATTGAGGTACCTACAACATCACTCTTCATGAGGTAAACTGACATGGTTAAAGGTCTATAAATATATGTAGTTACCAAGTAAAATATTCAAACAAACCAGTCAAGTTGAGAATTACATACCATTTCATTCAACCAACACATTTTTTGTATATTATTTTCTTCTCCTATAATATATTGATTTAAACATCGGCAAGTCCCTTGTTCTATTGCATACTTGTATTGCAAGAAACATCAAGTCTAGAAAGAAAAGTCCACTTTCAAACTCAATCACCACAACCTAGATGTAGCCATGAAAAACCTATTCATGTATGAAGTTTTCAAGGCTTCATCACTAATAAATTATAATTCAATTGTTATTAGCATCTCTTCTTACAAGAGTTCTTGAGTTTAGATTTCTTCATGATAAACTAAGTTTTCTAATTTTTCTAGCTTGTTTTGACAAGCTAGATGTTTTTTTTTAGTAAATAATCCATTAACCATCGTTTAGTTTTTAAGGTATCACTTACTTGATCATGGTGGACGTAAGATCATAAAATCATTAGATTATGATATAAAATTTTAAATTGTTAATTAGCTAGACATTGCCATGTACCAATTAACATTATCTTATAAAAGAATTATTCACACATAAAGCACGATTACACTCTGTAAATACGAGACAATATTGATACAAGTAGACTAAAATATTGTTAGTAGCACTGGATAAATAATAAATTGCAAACACAATCTCATAAATGTCTCCATTGCTTCTCTCCATTTACTGCTCTCAACAACATTTGGTTAGGAGTACTGGATAAATAATAAATTGCAAACACCACCATCAACTTCTGGCGACGGTTCCAGGAAAACAGCATGCCAATGAGCTCACGCAAATGGACCTGCCTCAGTTCCTACAAACACGAGCATGTGCTATCGCCTGGTCATCTCTATTACATTGTCCCACCTATCTTGGAGATTAATTCAATTCTAACTCTCGAGTTTCGTGAATCCCTTTACCTTGTACAAAATGATTTCTTTTTCCTATATAATCTAGCAATTCACTAGAATTAATGCAAATTGTTGGTGTATATGAAAAAAGTAAGTGCAGGGAAAGAGATGACCATGCGAGCAAGCTGTCCATAAATGTTTGCCAATAAATGTTATGTTGCCTTTTTAGGTAGATAATAATGTTTCTAACAACCAACATAACAAATTAATTTCACTCAGATATTTTCTTAAAGAATCTAACGGTTACTAGCATTGTTATATTTTCACAAATTCAATAGTCAATTAAAGTACACAATGAAATAACTAAACCATTATTAAAAGCAAGGCTTTTAAAACTAGCATTTAGAGGCGTTTTTATATCTTCATTATTCTTTTTTTTTTTTTTTTTTTGTTATGAGGTTAGGTGAAGGGTAAGTTGATATTCTAATAAATATAAAATATAATGAAAAAGCAAAAGGTGGATGGTCATGTGCAACGTATGCACCAACATGTGGGAGACACTCACACTCTTCACGCGACGCCTCTTGACGGTGAAAATACCCTTTCACCATTTCGTTGGAATTGCCGTAGCATCCTCTTCCTATTAAAGAGGCGCAAGACGATGTTGGTAAGGTGATTTGTCACCGATAATGCTTTTTTTTTTCTCATCCCCTTGAAATTTGTACTAACCATTTAAAATTTTAGAGTTGTTCTTTTATTTATGGGGATTTCAACTTTGGTCCTTATTCTTTTGATTTCTACTTTTTTTCTTGGTCCTTTAGTGAATTTGTTTTTCAATTTCATCATTCAATTCTAATTTGTGATACATTTTTTTTTCAATTTAGTCCTTATTCATTTGATTGTTTTTTTTTTTCTTTGGGTCCTTTTTTTTTAAATTCACCCTTCAATAAAAAAATTATTTTGGTTTTTATTTCAATTTTGATCCTGATTCTTTTAATTGTTTTATTTTATTTTGTTAAATTGATTTTTTTCTTTTCAATTTCACCCTTCAATCAAAAATAAATTTGAAATTTATTTATAATTTATAGGATTTCAACTTTGGTCTTTATTCTATTGATTTATGCCTTTTGTTCTTGGTTGTTTTGTGAATTGTTTTTCTTCAATTTGATCATTCAATTCCAGTTCGTGATACATTATTTTTTTTTCCCAATTTGATGCTTATTCTTTTGATTTTTTTTATTCTTTGGGTCTTTTTTTAAATTGATTTTTTTTCGATTTCATCCTTCAATAAAAAAATTATTTTTTATTTTTTTATTTTAATTTTAATCCTGATTCTTGTAAATGTTTTTTTGTTCTTTTGTTAAATTGATTTTTCTTTTCAATTTCACCCTTCAATAAAAAATAAAATTTTTTTATTTTAATTTTGATCCTCATTCTTTTAATTGCTATTGTTTTAGGATCCTTTTGTATAATTATTATGTTTTTAAATGTATCCTTCAATATTTGAATGATTGAGAATTGAGTTTTGTGGTTTTCTAGATAGGGTGTGCTGTAACCCCCTTTTGACCCCATGAAAAATCAAGAAAAGAAAGAGAGAAAAATAGAAAAAGAAATCCAAAATACATGAGGATATACATGAAGAAAGCCTAGAAGATTTTCCAAGTTGGTGGTGAAGGACCAAAGTGATATTTGGAAACGTTGGAGGACCAAAACGTATAAAATTGGCAAAATTAGCAACCCAATTCTGATTTATAAAAGGCCCCATTGGTGAAAATATTTTTATTTGGGGTAAATAGATAGGCATGGAGTCAATAAGAATTCTGGAAGGCTTAATTAATTTTATTAAGGACTTTCTTGAAAGAAAAAATTATTTTTGAAGTCAATTTAGGATTTAATTGGAATAAATTAAAGTATGGGGGTCGAATTGCAATTTTAAAGAGTTAATTTGGTCAAATCTTGGGCTTAATTGCATAAATATTGAAGTTTGATGGACAATTAGAAACTTGATTGAAGAAATCCAAAACCAAAGACCAAACTGAAAAAGACACGTGATTATAGGGCTAGATTTAACCAAATCAGGGGTCAAATTGAAAAAAATTATAAGTTTCATGGTGAATTAAGGGTCCAAGTGCAAAAATTAGAAACTAAAGACCAAGATGAAAATGACGCTGAACTTTGGGGCTAGTGATTGGGTTTGGAAGGGGTGAAATTGCATGTAATTAAAAGTTTAGGAGGCAAATACGAGTGTAATTAAAAGCAATTTGAAAAACAAGGACTAAAGTGAAATTTGTCAAATTCTAAATTAAAAACCCTAATTTCTAGTGTTTAGCCTAGACGACGCGTTGTTCAGCCACTATTTAGTTTATTCTTAAGCAATTTTGACTGATCGAGTATGCACTTTCAAGGAATGAATGTGGTGGCATTTCCGACCACCTCTAGGGTTGTAACTACCACCATTCACCTGAGAAACACTCTATCTACAAAGATCATCTACTCTTATTAAATGTTTACATCTCATTTTTTTCAAAGAACACAACAACATCTTGTCTTCGATCAGTTATCACTGTATTTTTTTATTCCAGACTAATCGGGTTGACACTTTCAAACAAATGAATGTGATGCTACAAACCTCCAACTTGAGCAAGGATTAATCCAAACAAAAGGTATAGATCTCACAGTTGTAAAACGTACTCCAAAACCCTCTCATGGTGATCAAAGGGCTAAGCTTTGATCAATCCATGTTTGAATCCATCAAAAACTCTAGCAAAACCCTATAAATACCCCTGGAAAATTAGAAAAAAAATGAGAAAAAAAGAGAAAAGATTGATAAAGAAACTCTAAGTGTGAAGGTTTAAGAGCCTAGCATAACGATCATAAGTTTTGAATGGGCAACAAGTTTGTGGAAGCAAAGTTTGACAAAGAAAACCAAAGAGGGTAGTAGCTACTCTAGAAGCTTGAAGGTATTACTTTCTAATCTAAAAGTGGAGTCCATGTGGCTTGCTTATGTTGTTTTTTTATTGTTATTTGGTATGTATTTATGTTTACAAACATGAGGATAAAGTTTGGAATGCTTGGCAAGTAGTGTTGTGGTTTCCCCTTTTGTTACTATGATAGCTTGATTTTGTTTTTGGAAGCTCTTTTGGATGTTTTAAATGTAGTAAAAGTCTTTTATTTAAGTTGTTTCTTCTTGGTAAAATAATGTTGTTTTAGTTTAACTTAAGCAATGCATTTTGAAGCATTGATATTTATCCTGGATTTGCTAAGTCTGTTAAAGAACAAAATGAGTTTAAAAATCTAATTTTGAATCTATATTGTATGAACATGTAGGTTGTTTTAAGTTGATAATACCTGGATTTGGTATCTCTTTCACAATTTTGATGATTTGATGTTATTTGTTAGTTCTTTTGATTCAAATATGCTTTGTTATGGTAATGTTGTTTGTTGGAACTAAGGCCCCGTTTGCTTGCTGGCAAATAGTTTCCTTTTGGAAAGTGAATTTCGAGAAAATGAATTATTTTCCGATGTTTGGTAGTGTAATGGAAAATAAGTTGGGAAACACTTTCCAGTGTTTGGTTATGTCATGGAAAATGAGCTGAAAAATAACTTATTAATGTTTTATTTTTTTCAAGTTTATTAAAATAATGAGGAATAAATCTTACAAATTAAAAAGTTGAATGAGAATGAAATTGAAAAAAAATATAATTTCATAAATGATCTAAAATAAAATAAATAATAATCAAAATAATAGAGATCAAATTTAACAAATAAAAAAATTAAAAGATGAAAAAATTAAATTAATAATAATTATCATTTCATAAATTATTTCAAATAAAATAAGTAACAATAAAAAGAATGAGGATCAAATTTGATAGATAAAAAATTTCAATTAAAAAATAATAAGGGAAATGCAAATAACAATTATAAAAATGAGGACCAAAGTTAATATAAAAATCAAATTCTAAGGGATGAAATTGAAAAAAAAAATATTCAAAAAAAAATATACATACCAATCAAAAGTTTGAGGACCAAAATTGATATAACTAGCAAATAATATGACATTTCTAATTTTTTCACAACTTCCGGAAAGTGTTTTCCCCCTAAAATTAAAGGAAAACACTTTCCTGGAAACTAAGCCAAATTTTTCTTTCACTGGAAAGTGTTTTCCGTTGACCAACTTTTCTAATGACAAACAAACACAGGAAAGTTTGGAAACCACTTTCCGTCAAACAAACGAGGCCTTTGGTGGGTAGTGTTCTTCGTGTTCATAGAAAAAACATTGCCTTGACCCTTTGATTTAGGACCAATTTTGGTTCAATTCTTTGCACAGAACTCTTTGGGCAATTTGATTAGTCAATAATCTAGAGTTTATTTTCATCAATAACATGTTTTAGTAGGTTTTAATCCTAGAATTTTGATTTTGAACCGAAACCCAATTTGAAAAAATCATGGTTTTTGAGTGATAATCAAAGTGCATTAATGTTAGATTATTGATCCTTGCATGATTTCTAACATGTCTGTGTCTTTGGTTTGTCCATATATGGTCTGATTTGAAATCCATGTTGCTGGGTTTATGTAGAATGTTCTTTGGTGTTCATGTTTTATATTTTTCTAGGTTTTGATAGAGTTTTTGAGTTTTTTGAGTTTGATTTGTTTTGGATTTCTGTTTAGGTTTTAGTTTGTTTTTTAGCTCAAACCAGTGGACTTTGATTCGGTTTATGGTCGAACCAAAAGTTTCGAGCCAACTTGGTCGGGTAAAAAAATATTAAAAAATAAATGATTTTTTGCTTGTTTCATACGACCCAATCCTTATAAAAATTACGTTTTAAAAGGAGAGAGAGAAAAAAATTCCTTAAAACTTTGGCCAATATTTCACTAACCCTAAAAATTTAAATTCTTGAAAATTAATTGTCAATATTCTGGTATAAATATTGGACCTACAAGTTGGCTGATATTCATGTACCAAGAGTTGAATAAAAAAAAATTAGAATTATTTTGAATATTTACCAATTTTAATTGAGAGTATTTTTTACCATAATATATGAGTTGTGGAAAATACTTTCGGCTTCCAGGATAGGTGAACCCTATCATGTCACCTACATAGATTCTTCCTATAAGAATTTACTTGGGAATACGGGCCCATAATAAATTCAAAATGCTAGATTTATTCATAGTTCTGAGCCATAAATGGACCACCAGTTAAGAACCCATCAATACCTTTAAACCACATCTAGGCCACACAATGTAACTTACCTCAAGTAAGGTGCGTTAGGGGTGCTAATACCTTCCCTAACCACAACGAGTCCCTTACCCTGGAATTTTAGATAAGACCAGTTCATCTAGGTCTCCTAGTGACCCTGAACTAAATAACTAGGTGGCGACTCCTTGACAACTCGCCACGCCGCGTGTGCCACTTACAATAGAATGACGACTCCACCAGGGATTGTACTAAGTTTTGTGTGTTTTATGTTGTTTATGTTATCTGATGTATTTAAATTTTCGCATTTGGCTTACTTTTTTACTTATTTACACTTTAACATGGTTTAACCTGCTCATGCATGTATGTTTGATATGAATGAATGTCTTCATGCATCTCTAGTTTATTTGTGATATATCGCTTTGGAATGCACACATATGGAAACTTTAGGTTAAGTGGGGGAGTAATGATTGATGTGTAACACCTATGTAAAACCCGATAAATTTTGTCTTTGGCCGACCTACACTAGGAAGAATTGAGGGGTATAGACCGACTGACATTGAAGAAAAATCTGGAGGAAGAGTGTAAGACCTAACTAAAAATCCAAGTGAAGGACCGACTTATGCTAAGTAAAAATTTTGAGGAGCAAACCGGCCTATCTTAAGAGAGAGTTTAGAGAAGGATAACTGATTCTAGAGTAACCAAAGCAAGAACAAGAACGAATTAAACCAGCCCCCAAACACCCCACTCGTTTATAAGGGGTATAAATATAAGGGGGAGAAAAAGAGATGACTCTTCCTCTCCCCCAAAACTGGTGAGCAGCTTTGACTACAACAACAACCACTCTCTCTAAGAAGAAAACCCCTACACCAGTTGCATGTCCCCTGCATGAGTGTCTAAGTAAAAGAAAGCTAGAGAGAGATAGGTTGATGATTGAAAACAAGAGAGGAGAGGAAGTGTAGCAGACCAGCTGGACAACAAGTGAGTAGAGGAAGGAAACCAAAAAGGAGAGGAAGAGCATACCATCGAAACCTGTATAGAACTTGTTAAAAATATGAGGTAAGACTAATTTCATCTCTTGGTTGAGGATTATCTCACGGTTTGGAAAAGGTAGGGGGCAAAACCCTAAAGTGGGAGAAAAGTGTCCTTACACCTTAGCTCAAAAACTTGTAACCAAGGAGAAATAAAAAAAAAAGGACCTAAAAAAAACCTTAAGGATGAAAGGACTCATGTGCAAACCATTTTTACAAAAGAACATGAATGAAATTGAATGTGTAAACATGGGGAAGGGTTGACCAAGTTGAAGGGATGATTAAATTGTGCGTGAAATGAAGTAGTGCATGAATGATGATCTTGCCAGAATTCTAGGGACATACTTGAACCAAGAACAAAATCATACTTGTGTTAATAATGTAATTTCTATATATATAATTGAAGAAGTTATATAGAAATGTGTTAAAATGATGTCAAATGCAAAATTATGTTCTTAGTAAACCATGGAAGCATGGTAGAGCTAAAACAGAAACCATATTATGTTGATGCTTTGATGTTGTTATGTGATTGATGAAATTACATGGTTATGCACCAAGTGAATGAAGGTGTTTTTGTAGAATGTTGTTGTGGTTAACTTGTGATAAAAATGAAGAATTGCATGTGTAAATTAGGAGTCAATGGACATCAGTGTCTGACCAAAGGGAAGAGGGGGATATAATGAAGGAACCTTGTATGATCCCTAGAGGGACAAAACATAAGATGGAAATGATATCTTTGTGTGATGTGCATTAATTATTAGTATGTTGATGAATTTAGCATGATGGAATTGAAAGCATAGATAACATGATCGTGTTGTGCTGAGGAATTCATGCGCTAACCATGGAAGCAGTTGCGTTGATGATTTCTATGACAACTTTGACTCAGTTTTCATCAATGATTTCAAAGTCGACAGTAACTTAGGCATGCTGACGATTTCAGTGTCAGCTATAGAATTGAGTTACGTTGAAAATTTCTGGGTCAATAACGACTCAGTTTTCATCAACGATTTCTGAGTCACAATAACTTAGGTGCGCTGACGATTTCAGCGTCAGCCGTAGAACTTGGTTGCGTTGATGATTTCTAGGTCGGCAACAACTCAGTTTTTGTCAATGATTTCTGGGTCGGCAACAACTCAGTTTTTGTCAATGATTTCTGAGTCAGCAGTAGCCTATGTGCGTTAATGATTTCAGCGTTGACACGACCAAAAGATTGATGTCTTCTCCCAAGTGCAGGAGTGTTGAAGTAATAATAACCCGGCAAGACCGGGGTCGAACCACAGGGAGGTTAATTGTATAAATTATAAACAACAACAATACAACAACAATAGTAACAATAACAATAACAACAACAACAACAACAACAACAACAACAATAACAATAATAATAATACTAGTAGTAGTAGTAGTAGTAGTAGTAATAATAATAGTAATAGTAATAGTAATAGTAGTAATAATAATAATGATATCAATAATACTATTAATAATGATAATAATAAAGATGAAGAAGAAGAAGAAGTTGATGAGAACTTTGAGATGAAAGATTAACGTAAGGATTAAACAATGATAACAACAAATGTCAAGGTTAGAGGATCCACTAATGGTATTTCAAACAAGTATAGTATAAACTCTTATTATTCAATTGGAAACCACACACAAAAGAGGTTCCAATTATATTATAAATTGTTAACATGATTACATTAGTTATCTTATTCGAATAATGCTAATACTTGTAAATGTTGTCAGGCATTCATGATTATAACTTATGTTAACAACAAATCAAGTTACTTTCATAGCTCAGGTGTCGGTTATACCATACAGTATGGGCTATGAAAGTGCCAAGTATTTGTTGTACCAAGTGTTATACAACATAAATCTAGATTAACCATTTAACAAAAGTATTAAAAGTGAACAAGATAACAAATATAAAGCATGTTAGTATCCAACATTAAGGTCCATGTTAAGTTTATATTATACTTATTCTTACACCATTAGTGTACCCTTTTCACCTTGACATAATTAACTTAGCTACATATAATGAAAGAAAGAAACATAAATAAACAAGATAAGAACATAAATGAGAAAGAACTTAACTAAGTAAAGAAAAGGAAATGAAAGGCATAAACAAGAGATTAATATAAACAAAACTTAAGTATTACAAAAGAGAGAGCAAGAGCATGATCTTGATCTGAACACCAAGATGCCTAAATACATGGCAAATGCCTCCTTTTATAGGCCAAAATTCAGAACTATTGATTTGTTGACTAATTGATGAATGGGTGGCCACATCTTGACTTGATGACAATTCTTATCTTCTTGTCTGCCAAATATGTCATTGAGAACGTCATAATGTGAACAGACTTAAATCATGAAAGTTCTAGGAAATTGTCTCATCTTTCCAGGGTAAAAATTTGAGATCATTTGGACTTCTAGAACACTGACAAACTTGAAACACACTTAAACAAATATAAGAAATAACAAAACAAAATAATATGCTAATAATAAAACCAAAAGACACGAGGATTCACAAACGAAGGCTCAAATCCAATCTAAGCTTTTTACGGCTTTCCTTAGTTGATCAATTTATGCGATTCATGGAAGGATCAATTACAGGGGTGAAAGATTGTAGTTGGTCGATCAATTGTTCAGCAGTAGTAGCAGAGATTATGATTTGTCGTGCCGAAGATGTTAGAAATTCTTGTTCCACAGCTTGATCAAGAAAAGACAACAAATTATCATAAAAACCATTAACATTTAACAAACCTATAGGTTTATGGTGAATGTGAAGTTGGGCCCAAGAGGAAATATGAAAGATCTCTTCCAATGTGCCCAGACCACCTGGTAAGGCAATAAAGGCGTCAGCATGGTTAAACATTGCATTCATTCGATCAAACATTGTCGAGACCTGTAGTTCCTCTCCAATTGTTTTTCCAATGATGTCCCCTTTTGCTAAAGCCTTAGGGACGACCCCCAAAACTTGACTTCCTCCTAAAAATGCAGCTATTGACACACCCCCCATTAACCCAAGGCTGCCTCCTCCATACACTAAATGAATCTTTCTCTCAGCTAATACCTGACCAAGATGATTTGCTGATTCTAAAAACTCTTTTTCTTTCCTAGGATTGGATCCACCGAAAACACAAATATTTCTAATGTGATGACTTGAGGAACCTGCCATTTCTACACACTTCTATATTTGTTAAATGTACGGGTTGAGTAGAAATGAAGGGAAGGAAGAGAAGATTTTATAGATGAGAAATTGAAGATGCAATCATACCACCTATATGTAGGCCAGCTGGAGTCTCACACTCTCTTTCTCTCTCTTTATTTATTTATTTATTTTGAAAAAGCATGTGTATGTACAGGTAGTTGTGATTGTGGCTCACATCTTCCCTTGGTTTTACATCCAAGAACGACTTAAACGCCCTCTATGGGTCAGGGATAGGCTTCCCATCCAGTTTTCTTAAAAACTAGCAAACAGGGTCTTTTATAGTCAGATTCCCAAGACTAAGTCGATGATGTTCTTTATGGAATTGTGGCCATAAATCATGAATAGCACGATGCACATCTCCACTAGGATGCGTCTCAAGGGTTAATAGAAGATTATCTAAAGACCCCTTACTCAGGCCATCCTTAATGAATTGTATTTTATCTTCACGGTTTATAGATACCATTCCTAAAGAACGACATGTTGCATTACAAGTCCATCTGGCACATCTGTGACAGACTTTCAGTCGTTTTGCACGACGTTTCTTTGCAAAATTGCTTTTACCTGTTCCATGCATGTATGAGATGAAAGAATTGGAGGACTCACCTGATAATCGGACCTTTGCTTTAATCAGCCAACGAATATCTTCAGGAATTCCATGATTCATTAACAACCTCAATCTTGCACACCTAGCAAAGTAAATTTTTGTAATTACATTCTGAGGCAGAGCGGGAAAATACTTTTTCAATTTTTCAAGAGTGGTGTCCATTTTCAAATGAGAATTGGAGAAGAGATTCAAAGAAGAGAGAAAGAGCAAAGAATTGCACAAATATATACAGATATCAATTATTATGGGAAACTGAAAGAACCGACTGAAGTCACGGAGTGCCGTTATCCACCATTTGACCGGGGTGAGAGAGACTAGCAAAACAAAATTCACACCAAAACAAAACACAAAACAATGTGAGAAAAAGAATCATTCTTTATATACAGGATCACTCAATTCAATAAAGTCATTTTCAACTGAAAAATTGTCAAAGTAAACTTTCAAACGATGTCCATTTACCTTGAAAACATTGCCATTCTTTGGATTCTCGATATCACAGGCCCCATATGGATACACATGTTTCACAATAAAAGGACTGCTCCATCTTGATCTTAGCTTTCCAGGAAATAAATGGAGTCGAGAATTATAGAGCAAAACTTTTTGACCAACATCAAATGTTTTTCTCAAGATTTTCTTGTCATGAAATTCTTTGATTCTTGCTTTATGAATTTTTGAATTCTCATATGCATCATTTCTTATTTCCTCAAGCTCATTTATTTGTAACTTACGCAGCTGACTAGCATCATCAAGGTTTGAATTGAAAGCTTTAATAGCCCAATAAGCTTTATGTTCAAGTTCCACAGGCAAGTGACAAGGTTTTCCATAGACTAGTCTATAAGGTGACATACCTAATGATGTTTTATAAGCAGTTCGATAAGCCCAAAGTGCATCATTAAGTCTTAAAGACTAGTTTTTCCTATTAGGGTTCACTGTTTTCTCCAAAATTTGTTTGATCTCCCTATTAGCAAGCTCTACTTGTCCACTTGTCTGAGGGTGATAAGGGGTGGCAACTTTGTGTGTGATTCCATATTTCTTCATTAAAGACTCAAATGGCTTGTTGCAGAAATGTGTTCCACCATCACTTATCATGGCTCGAGGGATTCCAAATCGACTCAAAATATTTTCTTTCAAGAACTTTATTACTGTTTTGTGGTCATTGTTTCGACTTGGAATTGCCTCTATCCATTTTGAAACATAATCTACTGCGACTAATATGTACAAGAAACCAAATGATGGAGGAAATGGACCCATGAAATCTATACCCCAACAGTCAAAGATCTCAATGACAAGAATAGGATTTAAGGGCATCATATGATGTTTTGAAATAGATCCCAACTTTTGACAATTTTCACAAGTCTTGCAGAATGCATGTGAGTCTTTGAACATGGTGGGCCAGTAAAATCCACTTTGTAAGATTTTTGCAGTGGTCTTTATTGATGAGAAATGACCCCCACATGTCTTAGAATGACAAAATTTAATGACATACTTACCTCATTGTCAGGAATGCATCTTTGAAATATTTGACTCCAAACTTCTTGGGTACAACTTGGGTAGGACTTACCCATTTGCTATCAGAAATAGGATAAATGATTCCATTATCTAGAAGCTTAATGACTTCATTTTTCACTACTTCTTTCATATTAGGATTAAGCCTTCGTTGCATTTCTCTAGAGGGTTTAGCATTTTCCTCCAAATAGATCCTATGTGTGCAAATCAAAGGACTAATTCCTTTTATGTCAGCTATAGTCCATCCTAATGTATTTTTGTGCATTTTCAGAGTTCGTAATAACTTACCTTCTTGATGTGCATTAATTTTGGAAGAGATTATTACCGGAAAAGTTTTATTTTCTCCCAGAAATGAGTATTTGAGATTGAATGGTAACGGCTTCAAATCCGGTTTTGGTGGTTGAACACTTGAAGGTATGGACTCAATTGATCGTGGTGGCAATTCCTCAATTTTAAGTCCCCAACTATTTGCCTTTGATTCTTCCTAAAAATAAACCATTTGCAAATCATCAGATTCATCAATCTCAATTTCACTGAATAGTGTCTGGGCTGCAGGACAGATTCGGACTTCTTCGTTGTTGCTACAATTTAGACTTGAAAACGACCTTTTTCAATCTTGGACTCCTCATGAAAGTTGTAGGTCTATGTCTTACCTTTCCATCCATATAAAGCATACCTAAATCCGAGATCTACAGCTCCAGATATGACCCGATTACTAAACAATGTTCCAGTTTGGACTGAACCAACATCTCTTTTCTAAGTTTGGCCATCTCTTTGTCCTTTCAATTTCAGTACTTCAACTCATCAATCAATTCTTTCATTTATGTGATAGGCCTGCATTTAAGATGAACATTTACCATAAATTAAAGGTATCTTATATTATTAGATATGTTATTATAAAACATGTTTTAGTTAAGGAGTTATTGATACTTCAAGTGCAAAATGATGATATAAAACCTTGATAAAAATGCACTTTCAAGTACTAATCAAGCGTCAACTGTAAAACTAGGTATGTTGAAAATTTCTATGTCGACAGCGAATCAATTTTTGACAACGATTTCTGAGTTAGTTATAGCCTATGTGCGCTGATGATTTCAGCGTCAACCATAAAACTGAGTTACGTTGACAATTTTTGGGTTGACAGCGAATCCATTTTCGTCAACGATTTCTGAGTCAACAATAGCCTATGTACGCTGACGATTTCAGTGTCAGCCGTAAAACTGGGTTACATTGACGAATTCTGAGTCGGCAGCTTTTTAGTTTTCATCAAAAATTTCTAAGTCAGCAGTAGCTTATATGTGCTGATGATTTCAATGTCAGTCGTAGAATTGGGTTACATTGACGATTTCTAGGTCGGTAGCGACTTAGTTTTCGTCAATGATTTTTAAGTCGATAGTAACTTAGGTGCGCTAATGATTTCAATGTCAGTCGTAGAACCAAGTTACGTTGATGATTTTTGGGTCAGCAGCGACTCAGTTTTCAACAATGATTTCTGAGTTAATAGTAGACTAGGTATGCAAACGATTTCATACATTAGCCATAGAACTGGATTGCGTTGCCGAATTCTGTGTCACCAATGAGTTAGTTTTTGCTGTCGAATTTTGTGTTACCAGTGAATTATTTTTCGTTGCCAAATTCTGTGTCACCAGCGAGTTAGTTTTCGTCAACGAATTCTATGTCACCAGCGAACCAGTTTTCACTAACGATGTTCTGCGACAGACTTAAATGCCTGTAGCGATTTCCTTTTATGATTGTGTAATATATGAAATACTTGAATGTGAATATGTGTATTCTTGAAATATGTATGGTGACGAGTTATGTGACCATTGATGTGTTGGTGGTGCGACCGGGATCGGACCTTCGACTGAACAAGGACACCCCACGGGAGGAACACGTAGGTGGCTTCCAACCCTTTCAATCATAATGTTAATTTCCTGAAATGAATTCATTATGAAAGATCAATTATTGTGTTATAGTGAATGCCAAACTATTATGGAATGTTTGAACGAGTATTATGAAGGATCTATTATTGTGTTATAGTGAATGTTGAACTGACATGGAATGTTTATATGAGTATTACGAAGAACATATTATTATGTGATGGTGAATATTAAACTTTTATAGAATGTTTGAACGAGTATTACGAAGGATCTATTATTGTGTTATAATGAATGTTAAGCTATCATGGAATGTTTATGTTGATGATTAGCTTCAGCTAATGGTATCCTAGATGGATGACCGGACGTGTACGTCATGATTAGCTTAAGCTAATGGCATCCGAGATGGATGATCAGGTTAGAAGTTATGATTAGCTTTGGCTAATGGCGTCTGAGATGGATGACCGGGTTGGAAGTTGCAATTAGCTTCGGCTAATGGCATCCAAGATGGTTAACCGTGTTATGTTGATTATTAGTTTCGGCTAATGGTATCGTAGATGGATGACCGATTGTGTACATTGTGATTAGCTTCAGCTAATGACATCCGAGATGGATGACCGAGTTATGTTGATTATTAGCTTTGGTTAATGGTATACTAAATGAGTGACTGGGAGTGTATGTTATGATTGACTTTGGCTAATGACATCCGAGATGGATGACCGGGTTGGAAGTTATGATTAACTTCGGTGAATGACATCCGAGATGGATGACCGGGTTGAATATCGTGATTAGCTACGTCTAATGGCATCCAAGATGGATGACTGGATATATATATTATGACTAACTATGGTTAATGACATCTGAGATGGATGATTGGGTGTGTATATTATAATTAGCTACGGTTAATGGCATCCGAGATGGCAGACTGAGTGAGAATATGGTGGATAAATGTATTAGTGGTCTCGTAAATGACGACCATAATAAAACGAATTAAAATAACTATGACAAATGAAATAACTTCAATCCCTACCATACCTATAGAAAGATTGGGATGTGAGAGTAAAGATATTACAGTTAAGGAAATATTAAGGTTGTATTATGTATGTAAGGGGTAACAAAAGGATTATACTCACTTAGATTATAAACGGAAGTAATGCCGATATGCTTTTAGTTATCTGTTGTCATATTTTAGATTATTTATAATTCTTGTATCCATTTTGCTTTTGTAACAAGGACATCACACAATCAAGGTGCGTAGGAAAACCCTTTTCACAGGTCCATATATTTTGAAAGGAACTATGTAATAACATGTTTTAGGTGTTTTGTATTTGGAAGGAGCGAATGTACTAGTTGCCATTCGACACTTCTGAAATGACTTGTATCGATAATTGTAATGAAACATGGAAGTGAATGCATGAACGTGTAAACATGATGTTATGAATGTATGTATGTGGTATTCTTTTTTACGAGAATGTTGTATCGTGAAATTTCATGAGTATTGCATTATATTAAGAGATGAATTCTGTTATGATAAACTCATGAATACTACTGTGAGAATTATTAGTAACGTGGTGGCACACATATATATATATATATATATATATTCCTCCGATTTTGGCTATGAAAAACTGGGTCATTACACTATAACTTTCAGTCAGAGTTTAAGTTTGTGAAACTATTTGATTCTTTGTTGAGTGCTTGGATTGATAGTGATTGGTATACTTACCATCTCACTACTTATTGAGCCCCTCATATTACCTTCATGAGGGTAATCACCGGGACAACAAGAGACCTTTTTGAGACTAGATAATGCTTACCTCAACGTCTCACGTAAAAAGACATAGAACCTGCCTATAGGATGTATGTTCCATAATTAAACTTTGTTGCATTAAGACATGTTCAACCCTAAAAAGCATCTTCAATTGCAGGACTTAGGGTTGATAAAATAGCCAGCATTAAAGAGATTACCTTTATTGGATATGGATTGGATTCTGAATCCTTACAACTATTAGAAGGGGATTGTCTAAGACTAAATGATATTAAATTGCCACTCATCAGAAATGTGAGTTGCTTTGGAAATGACTTGAAAAGGCTCATCCCACAAATAAAAAATATCAACGAGGATGAGTTTTTGAATAAATATGGGAGGGTAATGGAAATCACAAAGGTGTCCGTGTAGAATTAAGCAATTAAAGCTTTGATGTATTTTTAGGACCCCAAGTATCGGTGCTTCACTTTTATAAATGTAGACATGTGTCCTACTTTGGAAGAGTATGATTTACTAATTGAATTTCCTCGAAATCTATACAAAGTCTACTTCCACCAAAGGCAGGATAAGTGCTAACTAAATTGGCCAAATTGATCAAAGTTTCATATCTCTACAAAGAATCCCGCAAGAAGAAGTGCAGTGGAAAGCCTCGTGGATGTGAGAAACATATTGCTTGATGAGTTGTGGGCAAAGATGGTGGGTGCTTCTGATTGGATATGTCAGTTATATGCCCGCTTTGGTTGTAAGGCAACTTAGGGGCATACAACATATGCCAAGAATGGTTGGGCTATCCCAATTCTCTAGGTTATTCAAGGACCAATATGCTTTGGAAGTTATGGTGAACATCATACAAAACTCGAAGCTTCTGATATTGGTCAAGAAGGAATTAGATGGTTTGAGAGATCCAGTTACTTGTAAAAAGTATCCAAAGTGGAGAAATCTATGAGTAGTCACCATCCCCATGACTCTTGGGTATAAATCAAGACTTCATAAGCTATTAAACCAACTAAAACAAAGAGGATTAACAACAAGGAAGAGTTAAGAAAATAACTGGAAAAGCTTCAAATGGAGGTGGGCGCCAGTAAAGCCCTCAGGATATCCCTCGAGGAGCAACTCCTCACTAAAGAGAAATTGAGAAAGTTTGTAGAGCAATAGTTGGATGAAAAGGACAAGAAAATCATGTTATTAGAGAAGCAACTGAAAGAAGAAAAGGCAGCTAAAAACCAAGCTAAGAAATAGCAAGGAGAATTGGGAACACATTGGATGCAAACTAGTACTGAGCTAAAGGCTTTGAAAACCAATATCAATGATTGCCAAGAAAGGGCTGATATGTCTTCAAGGAACCAAGTTAAGTTAGAAAGCCGAATTGAGTAGTATAAAAAGGTTATACAAGCATGTGATGCTGTAAAGTGAGTTGGCTGAAGCAAAAGTCAAAGGAAAAGATGTTGGGGGTATTCAATAATTAGAGAACTGAGATCAACCTGCTAGAGAAGAAGCTTGACAAAGAAAAGGCTAAGGTAAAACATTTGGAAGAAAAGAATGGACTGCTCGAGTGGCACAACCATATGATTGACACCAACAACAATCAGCATGTTGGAAGGGATGTCCATTGATATCATCAAAGCATAACTGAGATTGATGCTCTTTTTTAGGAATATAGAAAACAAAGGCTTTGCCTTTATTCCTCTTGTTAACGATGATGATGAGAAGACTAGTTTTCAAATGTAAAAGTTTTCATCAAGTATTAATAAAAAGTGCTTAGACCCAATCTTTTAAGCAATATCTATTTGTGATGAGTATATTATATTTTTATTAAGCATTGGCTTAGATTAAATTGTCTTGACAACTACAAAAAGATTAGAACCCTACCTGTTTATATAGGAATGGTGACTATATATCATCCCAGGGTATAACTAATCCATATCTAACATACATTAGCATGCATAATTATACATCCATATGCATTTATAAATTATGGAATGTGCATGGCAGGTACTCAAAATATAGGTCCCCTGTTAGAGTCTACAATACTAGGTTTTGTAAAAGAATGAAGAACGAAAAGAGGGCTCCCTTTAAAGCCCACTACCAAAAAGAGCTGGAAGACATTAAGAATAATATGGCTTAGATGGCTAGCTTACTCGAGAAACTCCTATGAGCATAGTCTAGGAAAGGGACATCTAGTCAGCTGCTAACCATGTTACCACCGCCAACAACTCTAATTATCCTTAACTCATAAAACATAGGGGCAAATCCCGCTACTGGACCACAAGGAACAACAAGCATTTTGATGACTCTTCCGATTATGCTTGCTCAAGTGTCGGCCATAATAGATCTAACAATGAGGGATCTCATAAGGTTAAATCCTTCGATCATCTTGAACAAGATAAGTGGGTTGTTTAGGAGGAAAGATTGAGAGTTGTTGAGAGATTTGACGTATATGACCCTATTAGAGTAGTTGAGATATGATTGGTACCAAACGTAGTGGTGATCAAGAAGTTAATGATGAAAAGGTGCTCATTCATTTCTTCCAAGACAACTTGATCGATTTTGCGTTAAGTTGGTACATGACCTTGGATAACACAAAGGTTAAGAAATGGAGTGATCTTGCTGATGCTTTCTTGTAACAATACAAGTTCAATATTGACATCGCTTCAGACCAGACTAGCTTGATGGTGATGGAAAAGAGCAATAAGGAAACTGTAAGGGAGTACACTCATATATGGAAAGACAAGGCAATGTATATACAAACACCTTTATTGGAGAAAGAGATGGTGACTCTATTTGCCAATACTTTCAAGTCCTTATATTATGATTATTTGATGGGTAGCTCCGCCCAATATTTTTAGGATGTTGTTGTTATTATTGAGAGAATAAAATGAGGGATAAGAGCTGGTAGAATATTGAAACTTACCGAGAAGAAGGGGTTTACTGAGAGGAAAAAGGATGTTGAGATGAGTAATGTGGAAGGAGGATATAAGGGTACAAAGAATTACCAAACCCAAAGCAACCAAAGTTCAAGCTACCAGATCCCACCTTCCTAAATATCCAATATTAACTTTGCTAAGCATTTTTCGGTAAACCAGCCCACCAACCTACCAAAAAACCAAGCTAAAAACAACCCAGGGAAAGCCCACCAAAGAAACCAAGAACAACTCCTTTCTCTACCTATTCCCTTAGGAGAAATGTATGCAAAATTGCTAAGCATAGGTCATATGGCCCCTTTTCATTTCCACCACTAAAGCCTCCCTAAATTGGTATAAACTATATCTAACTTGTGAGTACCATGTCGAAAACCATGGCCACAATATTGATACTTGATCAACATTCAAGAGGAAGCTCTAACAATTATTCAAAGCAGGATGAATAACCTTTGAAGATACTCCCAACATCAATTCCAACCCCCTGCTTAATCATGCTCCCAATAGTGGTGGAGTAAATGTCATGGAGTTTAGATAAAAAAAAGAGAGAAGGTTTTAAGGGTAACCATGGATAAGTTGTATAACATGTTAGTGCAAGTCAGATGTTTGCTAATAAAAAATGAATCAGGTTCAATAAAGAGTGACAATTTTATAGGTTCCAAAGAGCAAATGGATATAACATCGATGAATATGAAGAGTTTTACTAGAAGGTGATACAAATGATGACTTATAGTTTTTTACAAATAGAGAAGGCGAAAAAAGGATGATGTCGTAGGCATGATAAGTTTCCAAGAGAAGAAAGCAAATATGTGTAGGCTTCAATAAACTGATAGCAGTCCACCGAAGCTCGTCTTAACAAGGCTTGTCGTTACCTATAATGGGAACTATAATGCATTGCCTTATAATTATAGAAATTCTCCCAATATTGAGGGTCGTTGTTTTTATGACAAAAAAAGCTATAAAGGGAATTGCAATCGCCGACTATCTCGCAGATCATGTAGTAAAAGACTACGAAACATTAAATTTTCACCTCCTAGATGAAGATATGCTGATAGTTGAGAATGACATATGAGAGTGATAGGTGGACCCTTTACTTTGATAGAGCAGTAAACATATTAGGAAATGGGGTTGAATGAGTAATAATTTTCCCAGAAAAGAAGCAGTACCCTGTTTTGGTAAGGCTATAGTTTGAATGTACCAAAAACACGACTGGGTATGAAGCCTGCACATCAGCCTGGAAGCTGTTTTAGAACTCAAGGTTAAGAAGCTTGAAGTCTTCATGGATTCCCTGCTAATAATCTGCCAAGTAAAATGGGAGTGGCAAACCAAGGATAAGAAGTTAAAGCCATATCAAAAGTATCTTTTAAAGTTAGCCAATGAATTTGAAGAGATCAAATTCATCCATATAAACAGAGATAAGAATCAGTTTGTTGATGCCTTGACCACCCTAGCTTTAATGACACAAGTTGTTACTCAGTGGAAGATCCAACCAATAGATATCGAAGTCAAAGACCTCCAAGCTCACTGCTGCATAATTGAAGAATCCCTAGATGGGAAATTATGGTACAGTGATATCAAGAGGTTTCTCCAGTACCATGAACACCCTTAAAGGATTTCTAAGATAGATGAGAAGACTTTGAGGAGAATGGTTATGAACTTTTACTTGGACAAGGAAATCTTATATAAAAGGTCATTTGACAGGTCTCTACTCAGGTGTCTGAAAGAGAATGAGAATGAGCAAGCCTTGAAGAAGGTCCATGAGGGGATCTGTGCCACCCATGCTAATGGCCATACGATGGAAAAGTAAATGCAAAGATCATGATATTTCTGGTAGACCATTGAGAGAGACTGTGCAGACTATGTTAAAAGGTGTCATAAGTGTCAAATATATGGTGATAAGATAAATGCACCTCCAACACCGCTTTTCAATATGACCTCGCCTTGGCCTTTTGATATGTGGGGTTTGGATGTCATAAGGCCAATCAATCCCAAAGCAAGCAACGGACACAAATTCATTTTGGTGGCCATCGATTACTTCACTAGATGGCTAGAAGCCAACTTTTACACCCATGTAACATAGAAAGTAGTCAAGAGATTCATTGAGAAGGATTTGGTCTGTCATTATGGTTTACCAGCAAGATTGGTAACTGATAATGCTAAGAATTTCAATGGAAAGTTGATTGCTGAACTCTGCGCCAAATGGAAGATTAAACATCTCAATCTTCCCCTTACAAATTGAAAATGAATGGAGTGGTTGAGGCGGCTAATAAGAATCTCAAGAAGATCATTCAGAAAATAGTGGTCACCTATAAAGATTAGTATGAGATGCTTTCGTACGCGGTTCATGCATACCACACCATAGTAAGAACTTCCATAAATACAACCCCGTATTCTTTGGTATATGGGATGGAGGCGGTTATGTCTTTAGAAATAGAGATTTCATCACTACGAATCCTGAAAGATGCAAAACTGGATGAATTAGAGTGGGCAAGGTTAAGATTTGAGCAGTTAAACTTAATCAATGAAAAGAGACTAGCAACCATTTGCCACCACCAGTTATATCAAAGCAGAATGGCGAAAGCATATAACAGGAAGGTTAGGCCAAGGATATTTAAGGAAGGAGATCTAGTGTTGAAGAAGATCTCACTAGCATCAGGGGAAGATCACAGTAAATGGGCGCCAAACTACAAGGAACCATATGTAGTGAGAAAGGCTTTTCGAGAGGAGCCTTAATTTTGACAAATATGGACGGAGAAGATCTACCTAGACTTGTAAACTCTGATGTTATAACTAAATACTATGCTTGATGTATTATTATCATCAATCAATAAAATCAAAGTTTGGCCAAGATTTCTTTGGTGTGAGTCCTTTTCCTTAAAAAACTATGCATGATCCCATGTTTTCACAAGAATTTTTTAGAAATCAAGGTTTTAATATAAAAAAAAATCAAATTGTTGTTTGTTATAACAAACAAGTTCTGGAAATTCAAGTGATATCCTAGAAAGGTGACCATATACCTAGAAAAACCTGAAGGACAACTTGAACACCATAAGATGACTTCAAAGCCAAGTTTCAGCTGAAAGAATAATGAGAAACCATTTTGCATATTCGCATGAAAGAAAGAAAAGCTTACCAATTTTGAATGCATGTGTTTCAAATGAGGAAATGTCATCTTTGATAATCCTTTAACAATACTAAAAAAATCTTTTGTAGTCCCCTTTTAAGTCTAATGCATTTTTCTTGAAAAATAATCTTGGCTAGGATTACACCCCACATTGGGAGGCAAGTGCAAAAAGAAAAAACAATCCTCAATGATTAAAGGTACCCAAACAAAGTTAGGGGGCATGAAAGAAACTAAAGAATCAAAAATGTTTTGAGCATACCACAAAAATAACTTATATGATGATAATGCTCAAAACTAAATGAAAAAAAAAAAAACAAAGATGAAAAGCCCCAAGCTCGACAACGGGGGACACGATGGACCATTTTGCAAGGTCTAGAAATACTTGGACCAAAAGAGGTCTGGAAACAAGCACTAGTGATCCTTAGTCTTGAAATCCCTTAAACACCTTTTAAGCCTATAAATGTATATTTTCTTCATAGCCAATAGCCAAAGCCTATGTTATGTGCCTAATCAAGCCCTTTCTAATCTAAGGCAGACAATTTAGATCGATAGGCAATGCATTCTCATGCGAAACAAGTTCTATTATTCATACAAATAACATGAATGCTTTGAAGAGTGGTTCTCTAAAACCCTCAAATTGAAGCTTGAACCCCTTTGACCAACAAAATGTTACTTTATATTCTCACCAAAAGCAAAAAAAAAAATTTCAACACTTATGAAGACCTTTCCTTAGAAATCATTTGAATTTCTTCAGAACAAGTTTGCTTTAAACTGATGTCCAAATGGTTTTTGTATTTGGAATAGTTTTGAAAATTCCAAAAATTCTCCATGAAAATAACTCTTTGTAAATAATCAAATCTTCTTCCGCACAGCCTCATCTCCATAGAAAACCTAAATTTAGGGGCATGATCAGGCTAGGGGGCAATCCAAAAAATACATAATAGGGTTGGCTCTATAATTCCCTTTCTAAGAAAATAGAAAATATAGGGCAGAGCTGGCGACCTTTAAGATAAAGGTTGAGGGCAAAGAAGTTTGATGATATTGGGCCCTTCCTAGAGGTCAAGATCACAAGTTTTGACTCGAGTAAGCAAGAATAAAAGAGACAGCGAAGCTTACTACAAAGACTCAAACTTTCAAGAGGAAACTACATGAAGAAAAAGGGACCTATATTTCTCAGGTAAGTACACAGACATCA
This sequence comes from Populus trichocarpa, assembly GCF_000002775.5. Taxonomy (NCBI): domain Eukaryota; kingdom Viridiplantae; phylum Streptophyta; class Magnoliopsida; order Malpighiales; family Salicaceae; genus Populus; species Populus trichocarpa. The sequence goes on along the minus strand of NC_037298.2, from coordinate 13,868,295 downwards.
TTATGCATTGCACTTGAGTCCTCATTATAAAATTAGGAAAAATAATCCTTGATGGGTTAGTACTTTACCAACCATATCTATTTGAGTATGCCTTTGAGCCCTCAACCATCATAAAGGAGAAGCTTCACAACCCTATTTCTCGCCTTTTTGGGTGCGCTTTCTAGCCCTCATATATCAAAATAGTGCACTTTCTAACCCTGTCTTCTTCGTAGTACGCTTTCTAGCCCTTGCATATTAGAATAGCGCTTCCTGGCCCCCTGTCTCTCTAATAGTACGTTTTCTAACTTTACCTCATTCCGAGTGCGCTTTCCAACCTTCATATACCAGATAGTACGATTTCTATGACCTATCTCTTTTTGTTCCCCTCTCGAGCCCTATCTCGTTATCCTTTCAAGACATCTCTGGCCAAATCCTTTTGCCATGAAAGTCAAATCCTCCTTCTAATCAGGTCGCCCATTACAATGACATCACTCGAATAAAATCCGTTTATTTTTTTTTGCCTGGGTATGTCACCCTTTACAATAAGACCACTTTGGAAAAGTCTTTGCATTTTTCACCTGGGCAGGTCGCCCATGATAATTTGACCATTTCAAAAATTTTGAATTCTACCAAGAGGCAGGTTGCCTGGTGCAACCATACCAATTCAAAAGGTTTTTTTTTTCAAAGATCATCTTTTTCTTAACAAATCCAATCTCATTTTTCCTTTGAGTACGTTTTCTAGTCCTTTAATAATGTGTTTCCTAGTCCTGTCTTTTTTTCTCTGAGCGTGCTTTAGAGCCCTCACTTCAAACACTTTTAGAAGGATTGATCATTTCTTGATCTGGTGATTCCATCATATCCCATTTCTTTTTATTCTTTACAAAGCTTACTATTTAAAGTCTTTTACAAGACTTTCTATCGTAAACATTATAAAGAGGAGGGTAACTATCATAACCCATTTCTAGGTTATCCCTCAAATTCATCTTTTTTCTTTTCAAAATAAAAAAATCAAAAAATAAAATAAAGACTGACATTTTGGCAAAAGCAAGCTTGGAGGATTTCACATGTAGAAAAAATCAAGTTGCAATTTTGGATGGAATCGGGAACCTAATTATACCTCATTTTAAACAAAACTAAAGAGACAATGCAAATTAAAGGTCAAATTAAATCATTATTGGACGAATTTGCATAGAAATTAAGTCTAGGGATATAATTAGATTTTTAATAGGCCAATTTGATTTAATCTTGGGCCAATTTAAAGTTTAATTATGTTTAAGAATTAATTTGGGTCCAATTGAAGGATTTAATTAGGTGCAAGGACTTAATTATATTTTAAATGTGTCAAATTAATTTTATTTGGAGCTTAATTGGTGAAAAATTAAGTTTGGGAGCCTAATTTGATCTTAATTGAGAAGGTTGGAATTTTAAGAGACCAAATTTAATTTTTACCAAGTTAATTGATTGAAATCAGGGGTAAAATTGCAAGACAATCAAAGTTTTGCAATTAAGAGCTAAATTAAAGAAATTCGAAGCCAATGACCATTTTGAAAAAGACACCGAACTATGAGGACCCAATTGATTTAAATAAGGGGTGAAATTGAAGAAAATTGAAATTTTAATGGTCAATTGAGGGTCAAATTGCATAAATCCAAGACCAAGGACTAATATGAAAAGCACGCTAAAATTTGGGTTGAAATTGAAGTTCGTCAAGGACAAAATTGAACAAAATTAAAAGTTTCAAGCCAATCAGGGGTGTATTTGAGAGAAATCATAAATTTAATGACTAAAATAAAATTTAACAAAAGCAACATTGTTTTGGGGTTGACTGCTCATTTTCTTCTCCAAAGAGGCTACTCGAGTGGCCTCCTTGCTGAAGCATTTTATGCTTCATTTTTCCACCAAATTAGACAAAATTTACACGAAAATGATCACCTGACACTTGACTACACGCCAGTGTGATCCGTTCTGGTTGATTGACATCATAGAGGTTATAACACCATCCTAAAGTGGCCAACCTGACCAACCCTTTCCTGCAACAAATCTGACAGCCTATGATAGCTACTTTGAGCAAACAGTTGGGATCTTTTCGAGTTGAATCAAGGGCCAAGATTTGGAACCATTAAAGACGAAACATCCATCTTCCACCCTCTATAAATAAGGGTGGATTTCATGGTCTGAAGGAGGAGAAAATTAGGTGTAAAAATTGAAAAAACCAGCCTCTCCCCCAGTTTTTCTGCCATTTTTCTTTCCCTCTCTCTTCGTCATTTCAACCACCAACTATCATCACTACCGGCTTGTCCACCACCAGCTCCACCACAAGTCACTAGCATAACTACCAGTCGACCACCTCATATGAGGAGCCCTCTCTCTCCTCTACCAACTTCTCCTACTTGCTGAAGGTTTCTTTTTCTTCCTCCCACGACCAACGCCAGCCACTGACTCCTTCATCAGTGCTACTACACTTCTACCTTTCCACAGGCTGCTTCTCATTCTTCCTTTATAATGGCAGCAGCAGCAGCAACTCCAGCAGACCAACAGTCGCCACCATTTTGGTTTCTTCTTTCTCCAACACCAGTAGTAATAACAGTAGCTCCTCCCAAGCTAAGTAAGCTTCCCCCTCTCTTCTTCTTCTTCTTCCCTTCTTCACCCGCGAACCACTACATATAAATAGTTCACGTTCCACTGTTCATGCAACTTAGTCACTAGACTGGGCCAGTGACTAAGTTGTATTGGGTTTGACTTGTGTTAGCTTAACCTTAGAAAACGACTAACAAATAGAAACTTGACTTAGAAAAACAATCAAATAACAATGCAGCTTACCTTAGGTACGGTGTACTGGGGGTGATACGTCTTTCCTTTGCACAATCAGTCCCTTACTCAGAGTCTCACAAACCATAGGTTTCCTAATAACCTTAATGCTAGGTGGCAACTCCTAAATCTTAATCATAATTTTATGATTAAACCTAAAACCCTTTCCTTTCCCAACAACATACCTCTTAGGAGGCTCTCATTTAAAGCGTGCCAGTCCAGATGTCGCCCCGCGATAAAGTAACTAAGCCAACCATATGATATATAAGGAAAATGAAAATTTTAGATGCTCACTTGTATTCATGGATCGTAAGTCGGTAATTAGGAGGTATTGTAACATCAATGTAAAGATTGAGCATAATGCATATATTGTTTTGCAATATATCAAATAAGAATAGTAAAACATGTTTTTTGAATAAAAGTATGCAAAAAACATCAAATCAAATGCTAACAATGATAAAAATAAAAATAGTTTTCAAAGAAAACAAAAGTAGAAATTGGCATGGTATGCAATGTTTTGTTTTTCATGTTTCAAGTGGTGGAACTTATGATGTGAAAATAAAGGTAGAACATGTTATCTAGAAGCTTTAAAAATAAAGTAAAATTAAAGGGAATGATACTCAATAAAAACAATTTATTCATATGAACCATAAAATAGAGCAAGTCAAAAAATAAAATCCACTTGATGAAAAAAGATAACTAAACATGAGAAGGCATGAATGTTGAATTAACCTAGCAAAAAGCAACTAAGAGAAACCTAAATTTAAATAAAAAATAATTGTCCTTACTAAGATATAAAGCAAATCCATATGAAAGGGGTGGTTTAAAAAGTACAAAAAAGAAAGCGAAAAGAGCACTACTAAGATAACCTTCCAACAAACCTAATGGAGTTTTAACCTAAAACCATACTGAATTCAAAAGCAAACTTATTTAAAGGCAAGTTGTGCAATGAGAAAAATTAAAAATATAACAAAGTGATAAAAAATGCAAGAAGAATTAGAAAGAGAAGGAATTTGGATTTTAGGTATTTATTGCGAATAACTTAGATAAAGCATATATGAGAAAAATATTTGTAAAGTCAAACAAAAATTACACAAATGCAATAACTTACGCGGTCCAAACTACACTAAAGGACCCATTACATGTGACAATAAGACCTATTATAAGGTCAAGAGTTAAGAAAGTTAAAGAGACATTCAACGAGTTAATTCAAAATATTTAGGCCTTATTTCCTACAAGACTTTTGGATTCAACTTATTTTTGTACATACACACAAATTGGATTTATTTTTTCTAATGCATAGTTTTATCATAACAATCATAATTCTTGATCTGACCATTAGATCAGGCTAAAAGTTTACCGGGAGTGTTCAGATGTTTTGTTTTATATTGTGTTAAATTTTAAGGTAAATCAAGAATTATGTTAGGTTTAGAAGCTACTGTGAGAGAATTAAATTCGTTTCCTAATTGATTTATGATTTTTTTTTATTTTTTTGGAACTTTTTGTTTTTAATTCCCAACCTTATTTAGGACGTTTTACCTAGTATAAATATAGTTAGTTAGCTTGTATTTATATTTAAAAAAATATAATAAGAGATGGATTGATTATTTAGAAATAAGACTTGTGTATGAGAGTTTGCTCTTGTTTTTGGTTCCTCGTGAAACTACTCTGATTTTTCGAAGAATTAACCAAGTTTCATGATATTTTTTATACTTCTCGTTCGCATTTCTTTATAGGTGTTGGGTGGGAGTTCAATTATTTATAGTCTTGGTGTCTCAGTACATATTATCATTATATCAAACTCAATTACAAGCCTGAATTTAGCTTTCTTGGGAATGGTCGATTTGATTATGGGTTTCTGAATCTTTATATCCATGAGGTTCATATCACGTTTTCTCTTTTTTATCGATCTGGTTTACAAAAAAAAAGGTGATGAATGAGAAAATATGATATGAGGTGAAAAAAGGTTTTTTAAAAAAAAAGGAAGAGAGGGGATGTGATAGAGAAGAAAGCACGTACATAAAGAAAAAACAGCAAAAACAAATGTTGTCTTCTCCCGGATAGAAAGATGAGAAATTGGATTTGAATCACTATGTGAATTGGTCGGTCGTTGGAACCTCCAAAATATAATTCTGACTTAACTGTCACAAATAAAATAAATTTGTAGTATGATCTTGAAAGCCAAGTCGAACCCAAGGAAAATTTTGTTTAATCTTCCTATAATATACTGAAATGAGAAAGAACAGGGGATTTGAATGAAAAATTCTAAAAATAATAATTCTAAAAATAATAAATTGATATGTCATTAAATCAGTTTAAGGGTCCACACATCCATTCCTATAAATTTATTGATCATCGAAGTAAAATAAATATTCTTTCACGTCAAGCAAATAAATTTGATATCCCTTAAAGTTGAGGGAAATCGATGAGATTACAAGTACATTAATTAGAGAAATCTCTCTAATCAATTTCTTACCATCAAGTGAATATAATATTGAAAGCAATTTTCATTCACTCGGCAATAGTCTTAGGAATAAAATCTATGCATTTATTCTAAGCAAACGTTCAAAAGCTTGACAATTTAACTTACTTTATTCTTCCCTAATAAATCAAGATAAGAGTTGCAACAACCAAATTAATTCTTTAGCTTCTTACTCTAGTCCCTAACAACAATTACATATTGAAAGAAAATAGAAAGTATACATGTCATCTTAAAACAATTCAATAAGCTTGAATAACAATCAATAACATAATTCTGAACAAGAAAAAATAAATACTTGAATCTGAAAGAATTACAATGATAATGTTACTTCTCAATGTGCTAATGGAGATGGTGTATAACCCTCCTGAACCAAATTTTGGTGTTTAGTTTATAGTTGCTAGAAAATTGACAAAAGCAGAGAAGGAAGGAATGTTTTTCCACCCTGTTTCAATTGTGTTCTGCTATATTTATCCTCACCCTTGGCTGTCGAATTTCTTCAGGATTATTCTCTAATTAGAAGTTTTCATGATACTTAATTTGTTCCTTCTTTTTCTAGTCCTTAAGGTTGGATAAATCTCTCAGAACATGTGTAAAAAACTGACTTTGTTGTTGTCACAACTCTGCTATAATTTCATCTTTGCTGCAACTTAGACTTTGTTTCTAACTTGGTTTCTTGCAATACTCGTCCATCCCAGGTGTATTCTTTCGTTCATGGCATGTTAGAGGCTTGATCTAAACCTTTCTTGGGTCCTAAGGCCCACCATTTTTATGTCAGACTCTCAGCTGAAGAGGGATGCTTGGCATTGTTAGTTTCCTCATCAGATCAGGAGACTCATTTCGTCCTTCAGATTGCGCCTGAATTTTGGCCTTCAAAACGATTTTATCTAACTTGGAGTCCCTCATAATAGTTGTAGCCCTTGATGTGTATATGAATTTGATCTTTTGAATTGCCTGATTTTAATATTTAAAGCTCAAGATATTCCCGTTTGAAAGTAGAGAATCCTGCTGCGACTAGGATTCTGGCCCGAGTTTGCAGGTTTAATTAGAGGTCCAAATGAGATTAGATTTTTGCCCAATAATACCTTCCTGGAAAGCTTGACATGTGTATTTAAACTTAGATTAAGCCCACGTTCTCATTCTGGAGCTCTAACTTAGTGAATCTACAATAAAAGTATTATTGATACATTGTGTTTTTAAGATATATTATTTTAATAATAAAAGCCTGGGGCTTTTAGGTTTCTTTTAATGAAGAGAGAGGCGTCAATTTGCACAAATGAACATAAAATAATTGAATAAGGTTTTTAAACACCTATTGTATTTGGTTGGACCGGTCCAGTCTAGAAAAAAATTAATAAGCCTGGAATTGTCCCGGTTTCCATTTGGTATGGGTCTACTAGCCCTAAATTCCTACCCATGCCTAGGAGGGCAGGTTAGGTAGCCCGATCTCTGAAACCTTTGTCATAACCTATTTTTTGGTTATTCCCTAAATTCACCTTTTCTTTTCCAAAAATCAAAAAATATATATTCGGACTAAAAAACAAAAAAAATCCAAAAAATAATAATAATGAGAGGAGGATGCCAGAGTGCTCAGAAAATAGCTAGAAATTGGTTGAGGAGGTTCAAAAATACAAAGATTGAAATTTTACATTATATTTTTGACAGATGAAGAGCCCTGTTAACAAAGAAAATTTAATTTGAAGAAGACAAGTCCAAAAACAAATATTTATAGACTTAATTAAATTTTATTGGAGGTTTAATTGAATTTATAGAGGGTTTGATTGCAAGAAAAATTGATTTTTAAGTAAATTTGGGCTTTAATTGAAAGAAATTAAAGTTTTGGGGTTAAATTAGAATTTTTGAGAGTTGATTTGGTCAAATCAGGTGTTTAATTGCATAAATATTGAAGTTTGATGGTCAATTAAAGACTTAATTGAACAAATTCAAAACCAAGGACCAAACTGAAAAAGACGCTGAAATTGGGGGTTTGAATTGAAGTTCGTCAAGGGTGAAATTGAACAAAATTGAAAGTTTGAAGCCAATCAGGGGTGTAATTAGAGATAAGTCACAAATTGAAGGACTAAAGCGTAATTGGCAGAAAAGTTACTATTTATCTTCTTCTCCAATGAGGCTGCCCAAGGGGCCTCCTTCCCAAGGTGTTTGATGCCTCGTTCCTTCCCCCAAATTAGATGAAACCTGCACGAAAACGATCCTATGATACCTGACTACACGCTAGTATAAGCCGTTCGGGTTTATCGAGGCTGCAAAGGCGGCGAAACTGCCCTAAAGTAGGCAACCCGACCAGCCATTTTCCTGCACAAAACTGGCAGTTCATCATTGCTTCTTTAAAGCAATAGTTGGAGTGTTTTTGGGTCGAACCAAGGGTCGACATTTGGCACTAGAAGAGACAAAGTGTTCCTCTTTCACTATCTATAAATAGATGTGATTTTCATGCTTCAATGGTAGAGAAATTTGGGTCCAAAGATAGCCAAAAAACCAGCCTCCCTCCCTCATTTTCCATTGCCAGCAAAATGTTTTCTTCTCTCTCTCTCCACCGCGGCGTTCAGCCACCAACATCGTCACCACCGGCTTGAACACCTCCATCTCCATCACAAGCAACCGCCCGAACACCTCATATAGTGAGCTCGCCGTCGAGCCTCTCTCCTCTGCAACTTTTCTTCTTCCTTCACCAGCAAACAACACCGGCCACCATTCCCGACACCGAAGCCTACTGAGCCACCGGCCGAACCTCCTCGTCGCAGCCAAGCTTCCACCGCAAGTCAGCCTCCTTCCCCTTCCTTTTCTTATTCTTCTTCTTCTTCCACTGTTCACGTAGCATGTGAACAGTGGAGAGTAATCCACTGTTAAAAATAAATAAATAAATAAAAATAATAAAAAATTTCAAAAAAGTCTTTCTAAAAAATTTGTGCTTTTCTCGTGTATTTTTCTATTTATTTTGCGTAATATTCGTTTGTATTTTTACACCGTAAAGATACAAATCCGGTATTAAAATACCCGATTTTCGTCAAAACATTGCAAAAAATTATAAAACAAAAAAAATATTTTGTTTTCATGCATACGGCCAAGTCTCTCAAAGATAAAAAAAAATCATATCATTTTTTTATACAGAAAACATAAAAATTCAAAAATATATTTTAGCATGCATTTTGGCTTTAATAACAAGTTTATTAGAGCCATGAGAACTAGGCCGATATTTCAAAAATTCTAAAAAAAATATTTTGTTTTCTTTTAGTATCTGTGATTACGAATTTATACGTAAAATATATTCCTGATATTAAAAAGGTAGTTTCTTTTATAGACATTAGAACAAATAGACTTTTACCCGATAAGATAAGGATCTTCTTACGGAGAAGAACTTTTCTTAAACCTTAGATAGACCACTATTTAGAAAACACGACAAGACCTTAATTTTTTTATCAGACAATTAAACAATGCAGCTTACCTTATGTAGGGCGTATTTGGGGTGCTAATACCTTCCCTTTACGCAACCAGTCCCCGTACCCGATCTCTGAGACCAGTTAGGGTTCCTAGTGACCAAAATACTAAGTGGCGACTCTCATTCCCGCTTTTCACAAATAAAAGACAAGAATTCCTTGTCTTCTCATATTTCATATATTCCAGATACATTACATGAGAGTTGGAATATTCGTCAGCGACGCCGCACACGTGCGACAACCTTAATGGGGAGAGATGTGTTTCATGGATTTGAGGTTACCAAACTGTCCTTTTTCACTCTAATTAATTCATCTCAATGAACACTTCGATAAATTTGGTGTTGGTTTTTCTGGCATCCATGCTTATTAAATTCTCAAAATTAATTGGAAGTAGCCAATTATTTTTCCTTTTTTTTATTGTCAATTATTTTTCTAGCTACAGACATAACGAGTTGATTCATAATACAACTTTAATACTATGATGATCATGATGATGTATAATAATTATTTACAGATCGGGCATAACATATTATTATAAGAGGAAGGTTTAAGTTAGATTTCTATGCTATATGATATGCAACTTGGGAGGTTGTTTGGAAGTTATCTAGGCTAAAGCAAAAGAAGACAAAAACCTATCAAGCGAAATTAAAAATTATCAAGAGAATAAACCTTGATTTCAAGTAAACATCCACCTACAGAAATTAAAACTGATCACTGAAACGATACATCAATTTTATATTTTGAATATTTATCATTTCTTAACATTAGTTAATTAATGAATCTACCATATAACTAACCCTAACCATCAAATAACCACAGTGTCCGCACTGGTAATTTAATTCAATAACAACTTTAAGAACTAGATAAATTGATTAATCTTGACAACATGACTGTCTGCAGTCTATGTTTGATTTGTTCGAATGTTCTCCCTAAGGTTAATAACGTAGATCCATCACAATTATTAAACTCAGTTGTTTCACAAGTTCATATACCACAACTCTGGTTTTGATATCAAACTTAGCAATAGATTGTCTACATTAATAACTTAGAGTCCACTCTAGCAATATCCATGCTCTTTTCTCTTTTTTTTTTTTTTTTGTCATATATGTACAGAAAGGATGGATATTAGCTTTCTAATTCCACTAGAATCACTTCGTTTCGACTTCTAGAGCTCAAGCTCTGCACAAAACATAGATCGAAGGTCAAATCTGTCAATTATCTCCAATTTACTTCTTTTTGAATCTTACATCCAAAAGTTCCTTCAAAATATAAAACAAAGAATATAAAGATATTTTATATATATAACATATGCAAAATACTAGGTAAATGTAGGTAAAACTATCAAATAATATGGATGCATCATAATTTTTTTCATACTTAATTCTTATATAAATTGGTGTCAATGTGTAAATTATAAAGTATGAATTTTATAAATTTAAATGATTGGTCTTTCATTAAAAGAAAATTAACAGCCACATGTATGAAAATTTTGTTTATAAAATTTATTTGTATAACATTATTTTTATTTTTTATTTTATGTTTTAATGAGTTTACGCTTTATCAAATTTTCTCTACAAACAATCTAAAAGCCTGCCATTTATATTAATTTGATGTTTTTTTGAAAAAAATAATTTTTTCTACATTTTGATCCAAAAAATCTACCTTACAATTTTGCCAAAAATAAAAAAGAAGAGCTTGCAACAAGAAACTGATGAAGAAACTTTTGCAAAGCAGACAAACAAAGCTTCTTCAACGTTGTAAAATGCTAGGCAAAATGTACAGCTACTAGCCCTATAGTGCAATATATGTGTCATTGATCAAGGTAAAAAAGAGAAGCAAGAAACTGAGTTGCCAAAGTTACAAATTGCAAGAGATAGGAGGTCAAATAATGGCGCATGAAAAAAAGCTTAAGCAAAACAACAACAAAAGTAAGAAAAAATATAAGGGAGAGGGAAAAAGAAAAAAGAAAAATGAACGAGTAGACAAACAAGAATAGGGCAGCAAGAGCTGCTCACCAAACAATGTCTTTTTCATGGTGAACAAGCTTAACCAATCCATCATAGTGTTTGGTTGATGCAAGAGTACAAAGTATACCTTAAAAAAAACACAGTGAGAAACAATTTCAAAGAATAAGCATGTTAAGTTTTTTTTTTTTTTTTGTCTTGCCATGAGAATCAATGAAATTGATGCCTAGAAAGAAGAATTTAGTAGGTGAAAAGGCTGTTCATATGTGTTATTCAAACATAGAACAACACAGGTTTGAATGTTGTTGCACTAAAAAGATAAAAATAAAAATAGTCAATTTTTTAAAAGCGAAACATGGAAAATAAATATCATAAACCTGCTTTGTGTAGTATTATCAGTCTGAAATTGCAGCCTTTTTCTTGTTTGAAGAGGGCGTTTTGAGCAAACTTCAAATGGAATTGAAGAAGGTATGGCTGGCAAGGAACCGCGTGTGATTATATGTGGTGGGATGATTTTTATGAAAATTGAAGGACTTGATGGTGAGGATGTGATAGAGCTCAATGAAGTCGCAAGAGTGTTTGCAGTAGTAGACGTAGAAGATGTGTAGTTTGGTATGACAGCCTATCAAGATCTTTATTAGACCTCTCATTAAAAACAGTCTATGATAATGTCACATTGTTTGCTATGATAATGTCACATCGGTTGACCTAAATGCTCCAAGCATAGCTAGAAAATCTGGTTTTTGTTCAATTTAGCTATTTTAGAGGCATAACAACAAACATGCCATTGGATTTCTCAGCATATACATAGTAATGTGTTATGTGTTGATGATCCAAATAAATGTTTGAGTTGCCCTGCCAACCATAAGAGAATTTATGATATCCTCTCCATGGATTACAATATAATTGACCTTAAACCTATATGAATAAACAACTTATCATAAATGAAAACTTTAAATTAGAGAAAAGAAACATGATGTCATTAATCTTTGCAAATGAATAAAATCACAACAAGTAGTATATCTTTTATAAAGAAAAGAGTGTCAAACCCATAAGAACTAATTATGCTATTAAGTATTGAAATTTATCAAATTAATTATTATTTAGAAATATAAGTTAAATTTTATAAAGTTGACCACATAAATTAAACTAAAGTACTTGAAAAAAGTAAATTAAAACAATAGAGAATAAAATTTAAGGTTGTAAAGATTGTCGCACGTGTGCGGCGTCGCGGCGATTATTCCACTCTCATGTAAGTATATGGAAATCGAGAAATATGAGGAGACAATGATTCCTTGTCTTTTATTAGTGGAAAGCGGGAAAGGAAGTCGCCACCTAGTATTTCGGTTACTAGAAACCCTAACTGGTCTCAGAGATCGGATACGGGGACTGGTTGCGTAAAGGGAAGGTATTATCATCCTAAATACATCTTACTTAAGGTAAACTGCATTGTTTAATTGTCTGATAAAAAGATAAGGTGTTATTGTATTTCTAATTGTTGGTCCGTCTATGGTTTAAGAAAAAGTCCTCCTTAGTAAGGACGTCCTTATCTTATCGGGTAAAAAATCTAACCATTATAACATCAATAAAAAGGAACTTCCCTTTTAATATCAGGAATATATTTTACGTATAAATTCATAATCTAAATACTAAAAGAAAAAAAAGAAAATTTGTTTTTTTGGGTATTTTTTTGAAATATTTGCCTAGTTCTCATGGCTTTAATAAACTGGTTATTAAAGCCAAAAAAACATGTTAAAACATATATTATTATTTTCTTGTTGTATAAAAATACGATATGATGAGTTTTCTTATCTTTGAGAGACTTGGTCATATGCATAAAAATAAAATATTTTTTTGTTTTTGTTTTATAATTTTTTTGCAATGTTTTGACGAAAACCGGGTATTTTAATACCGGATTTGTATCTTTACGATATAAAATACAAACCAATATTATGCAAAATAGATTAAAAAAAAATACACGAGAAAATCACAAATGTTTTAGAAAGATTTTTGAAAATTTTTTGATTGTTTTTTTCTTTATATATATATATATATTGTATACTATATAATATTAATGTATTTATGGTGGCATTGGGCTAGCCCAAGATATATGGGTTGAGTCTTAGCCCAACAAGATATGGGCCATGACCGGCCCAAAAGGAAAGAAAAGGCATCAGGCCGCTACAAGCCCATTGGGAAAACTGGGCCAAGATCGGCCAAAAAACTTATTTCTATAAGGCCGGACTCAGCCCAGGTGCGTGGACTGGGCTGATTGTCAAGCCCGGAGTGACTATGAACTGGTTATTGTGCTCATGCATAATAACCAGCTAATTATATTCCTTGCTGCAGAAACATGAACAACGCACGTTTCTGCGTGCAAATAAACAACAAGAAATCGACAAAGAGAATATGGGTGACGGTGTCGTGGCTCACGAATAGAAGCTCCAAGCAGCGGCGAGACGCAACTGTCCACTCCTTTTTTTCCGGTGTTTGTTTTGCTTTCTCTTCTTTCATTGTCAATCGGCTCCCCCTTTTGTACTCCATGTTCTGCCCTGTTTCTTTCTCTCTCTTTTTTTCTTTCTTTTCTGTCTTTTTCGTTTCTTTCTTCCCTGGTTCTCTCTGTTTAACTCTAGTTACTCTCCTGGTTTTCTTTCTCCTATTGTTCCCTGTTTCTTTTCCTCTCAAATCCCCCCTGTTTCAAACTTCCCCGTCTTTTTTCCTTGCTCTCCTTCTTTCATCTCTTTCCTTTTTTCCTCCCTTATGTGTTCCTTTTGAGTGGTATTTATAGGGGGAAAGGGGAGCAGGATCGACCCTATCCCCGCCCTATCGCTGTGCATGAGGAGTGCGGGCTTCCTGCCCTGTCACGGCGTCGAGCGAGGTGGCCAATGGGCGTTGCTTGCATTGCATGACCCCCAGGTTTCTCATCATGAGGGGGCGTGGGTGGCGTCGAGCTTTGGGTTTTGACAGAGCACGCGAGGAGAGAGAGAGAGGCAGGAAGAAATTAAGAAGAAAAAACAAAAAATTTATCTTCCCCTGTTGCACGTCCAGGGGAAGAAGAAGAAGAAATAGTGTCGCTTAAAACGACACTGTTTTGTTTTAAAAAAAACATGAAACGGTGTTGTTTTGGACAAAACGTGTCGTTTCATTTAAATAAAAATTGTGCTAAAAAACATCAACTTCCAAATCAGTCCTCAATTCGTCCTCTGTTCATTTAAGTCCTCAAATGCAATTTTGATTTTAAGAATCAATTCAATTACATCCCTGCCAACTTCAATCATCGGCCCTAAAGTTGGCCGTCTTTTTCACTTTAGTCCTTGGTTTTGAATTTGTGTATTTTGACCCTCAATTGATCCATAAACTTCAATTTTTTTAATTTGGTCCCTGATTCGGTCAATTTCAATCTCTCTGTTTACATGTCTTTTCCAGTTTGGTCCTTAGTTTTGTATTTATTTAATGAAGTCCCCAATTGGCCACTAAACTTCAGTCCCTCTATTCATGCAATTAAGCCCTTGATTTGATAAAATCAACTCTTAAAAATTATAATTTGACCCCTGAACTTTAATTCCTTCTAATTAAAGCCCAAATTGACTTAAAAAATAATTTTTCTTGCAATCAAACCTTCTATAAATTCAATTAACCCTTCAATAAATTCTTTTTTTGTGCGAGGACCCAAAAATGGGTTACAACAAAGATAATAAAAAAAAAATCTAGAGCTTTTGATTTCACTTAGTTATTCCCACACAATTTATTATTTCATGTTATAAAATTTTATATCTTCATGTTGATGATTAAAAGATCCTTTAATTATTCAGTGTTTTCTCTTGAACAACACTAAAAATATTTTCACCTAATAATTCAATATATCTCTTTGCATATTAAATTAATTGAAGCTTCATTGAGTTCTTTGGATTTTTCTTAATCTAAAATCACTCTAATCGCGGTAAAGTATCTCTAACTTTTGTTCAAATAATGGTATTTAATCTTGAAAGCTTCTAATCATAAATTACATCTCGATCTTATTATGATTCAATAAACCATACAATAATTAGCCAAAAAATTAAGCAATAAGATCAAGGATAAACATTCAACATTAAAAAATTTGAAAATAAGCAAATTTGACATTTAAATTATGTAATCAAAACTAAACTACATCAAATCCATAAAAATTAAAATTTAGATGATAATTAATTTGAAATAAGTCATGTTCTAATTGAAAAACATCAAAGAAAAATTACAGAGAAGAATAAAGACTCTTTTGTTTAGAATTAGTTGAACACGCACTCTATTGCAAAGTCTAACTTCCTTTGGTTCTGTCCTTCTAGTTTCTCCATTTATTTCAATGGTTTAAAAAAACCTCTTTTATCAGCTATGGTGATGGTATCTTTCTTGAGCTTATATCTTTCTTTGGTTTAAAATCTCATTTTATTTGTTTTTTTTTATTTTCTTTTCAAAACTAGTATATTTTGATCTCTGACTTCTAGCCCTATTTTCTATATCAAATTAATTTATTTTAAGAAAATCATAAAAATAAAAATAAAAATTGTATATCTTTCTCTTAGATTTCTTTTGACACTAAGATAGCTTAATTTAGATATATATAGAGAAAAGTATGCCTAATTTGCTAAGACCTCATAAAATTTCTAGTAAAATGTATAATTAAGTCAGTTAGACCTCTTCAAGATAAATTTCATGTCTTTTTCAATATCATAAGTCTCAATCCAATTATGGCTAATGTTTAGCTAGAATTCATGAATGCTAAAGGTTCACTCCAAAACCTATGATTCCATGAATTTTTTTTTATCTCTTTCTATATATAAATAAAAATAAATAAATAAAATAAAAATATAAAATAATATAAAATGAAAAGTAAGAATTGGTAAAAATGATCATATAAAAATCAATCACATCATAATATAAAACCTTTTTTTTCCCTTACTTCACTTGAAATCTCAGAAAGGATATTAATAAATCGGTTCTCTAACCATGGCACTAGTGCAGCAGAGTTGGTAAGCATCTTGTCCGATCGTGGATAGCTTCGGCACTACCAAACTTTGAATAAATCAAAGTTTGTTATAGAAGCTCGATAAGATGTAGTTTAAAGATGAAATTAAAGAAATAAAATAGTTATTGTGTAAAACAAAACACATTAATGAGTAAAAGAACAAACCACAAACTCAATGACATTAAAGCTAGCAAATGTAATGATGATTGGAGACTAGAGTTAGTGGAGAGTAGCCTCGTCAAAGGTTATTGCAAAGGTGGCCCCGAGAGTGACACAAGCTCATTAATTACCCTGAAGAATTGTAAAAAGGCTAATGCAAAAGGAATAGAATGCATGCAATATGGATGCTAATTGAACCATTAGTAGAACAAGAATTAATGTATTATAACATGCCAAGTTTTTAATTTCAAGAATTAATGAACTCTTTATTGCTTTCAAGACGTTAACGTGCCGACCACTAAAACCTATTTAAGTGGTTGAATTACCTTTAACTTGCCAACAATATCTTTATAAGAAGGAATAAGGAAGATATTATATATTTATATATATATATATATATATATATATAACCTACAATAAGAAAGCTATGTATGTTAAAAGGCTAGGTATGCACAGTGTTTTTACTAGTAAGCACACTTGACTCTCTTTTTTATGGTCAACACACTCGTAAAGTTGGTGAAGTTGTAATAGTACTCGAGATAGGTTGTGTCGTAAAAACAAAGCAAGATACCCTTGTATTGGATTTCTTAATGCTCTATATTGACATCAACACAACTCTATAAATGTAGAAAACAAATGGATCCACTACCAGAAAAAATCATAGAACACCGGAATTACTGACGAAATTTTTTTTGGTAATTTTTACCGACAGACATAATTATATCTCTAATTTTATCGGTATATACCGACAGACCTTTGTTGTCGGTAATAATTACCGACGACATAGAATCCATCGGCAATACGATCGGTATATACCGACAGAATGGAATATGTCAATTTTTGAAAAGTTGCAACGGTGTGATGACAGATTTTTTTCAGACGATTTTACCGACTGAATGATCGAGGGATTCAAACCGGGATCTCCGTACAGTGACGTGGCACATTCACCGGCGGACTTACCGACGGGACGTGTCCGTCGGTGATTCCATCGCTAAAGCCAATCTATACCCACTATGCCGACTCTCTCTTCCTCTATTTCTCCTTCTTCTTCCCTATCCCAACTCTCCCCTCCTAAACTGCAACCAACCACCCGTCCCAACTCTCCCCCTCTTCTCAACACAAACACTCAAGTTTCTTATACTTTTGTACGTGGTCACAACATCCGTTCTCCGAGCAATTTATTGTGGATTTTATCATTTTTTGTAAGTAAATCTATCCTTTTTAGTTTTAACATTTAAATGTCGATTTTATTGTTTTTTATTGTTTTTTTTAGTATATGTATTTTGTTAACGTATGTACTTGTTTGATTGTTATTTTTCAAAGAAACTTGTAGTGTGAATGTATAATTTTGTAGTTGTTATAGTTTGTTTTAGATTTTATCAAATTGTATTTGTTTGTAAGTTGTTGAAACTTTGTTTGAATTACACCGAATTAGATATGTTGTGATGAAATAAATAATAGCTTGTTTAACGGGTCCGTTTTAATTTTTATCAATTCTATTGCGGAGTTGTGATTACCATAAATTTATATATGTATAAATTTGTATGGACGTTTATAATTGATAATGAATATTTAACATAAGTGTTTTTTTAATTTGTTGGATAATGTCGGGGCAAACCAATATTTTTGCAAATTTATTTATGTAACATAGTTAATTAATACATGTTGTCGTCATAATTTTATAGAGATTCGATAGAAGTCATGGATGTATCGGGACTCACCGCAAGGATTGCGGAGGATGGATTATTGTAACGGGGTTCAGGGTTTTATTAATTTCGCAACATCTATTCCAAGGAATTTTACTAATGGCGATATTAGGTGTCCATTTAGGAAGTGTAAAAATAAAAAGTTTATGCATCAAAATGTTGTAACGATGCATCTTCTAACCAAAGGGTTCATGGAGGATTACCTGTGTTGGTATGCACACGGAGAATTATTTGTTCTTAATAAGAGCATGGTAGAAAAGGTGGTCGGGTCAACTTCTAGTGCTAGCAACGTGCATGAAGTTGTAAATGACAACAGTAATCCTTACAGGAATATGGTTATGGATGCAATGAGAATGAATGAAGGTAATGTCAGTCAATGTCCAATTGTAGAAGAAGAACCTAATGCAGATGCAACAAAGTTTTTTGATCTGTTGAAAGATTCTAACGAACCATTATGGGATGGCTTCACGAACCACAATAAATTATCGGTCGTAACACAGGTGTTCACCATCAAGTCAAATCACGGGTTGCGTGAGGTCGGTTATGACAAAATTATTGAATGGGCGAGAAGCATTTTACCTGAAGGGAACAGGCTGAAAGAGAACTTATATACTGCAAAATCCATGATGAAACCCCTCGGTTTAGGATACTAGAAAATTACATGTGCCCTAACTTCTGCATGTTATACTACATTGAAAATGATGAGCTGACCGAGTGTATGACATGTGGGCATTCCCATTACAAACCCAGAACTGGTAGGGGAAAGACTCTCATGGCATATAAAAAACTTAGATACTTCCCAATCACACCTATACTGTAGAGGTCATTCATGTCACCAAGGACTGCTAAGCACATGACATGGCACCAATCACATCATGCGGTTAATGGAGTGATGGTGCATCCTTCTGACGGCGAAGCATGGAAACACTTTAACAGTGTGCATCCTTACTTTTCAGCTGAATCAAAGAATGTCCGTCTTGGGTCATTTACTGCTCCTTATTCTTGTTGGCCGGTCATACTGACGGTTTATAACTTGCCACCAGGGATGTGTATAAGGCCGGAGTTCATGTTTTTATTTATAGTCATACCAGGTCCGAGCAGTCCGGGGCAGAATATAGATGTTTGTCTTCGACCGTTGATTGATGAGTTGACGCAGTTGTGGTCCTCTGGAGCTTTGACATATGATATATCGAGGAAACAAAATTTTGTTATGAAAGCAGCTTTGATGTGGACTATCAATGATTTCTTAGCTTATGGAATGGTTTCTGGTTGGAGCACGCATGGAAAACTAGCATGTCCATACTGTATGCAAAATAACAAGGCATTCACGCTAACAAACAGGGGTAAAGCTTTTTTTTTTTACTGTCATCGTCGTTTCTTACCATCAAATCATAGTTACAGAAAGAACATAAAGGATTTTTTTGTTGGCAGAGTTGAAAAGGATGTTGCACCCCCGCGTCGCATAATGTTATATCAGGGTACGGTGACATTGTGTTTGGTCTCCAATCAGGTAAGCAGAAGTTTTCTGGTTTTGGTTTGACCCATAATTTGGTAAAGCAAAGTATCTTCTGGGAGCTTCCTTATTGGAAGACCAATCTTCTCCACCATAACCTTGACGTCATGCATATTGAAAAGAACGTGTTTGAGAACATTTTCAACACCGTCATGGATGTGAAGGGGAAGACAAAGGACAACATCAAGGCTAGATTGGATTTAGTGTTGTTCTGTAACCGTAAAAATATGGAGTTGGTTTGTGATGGGTCACGGGTCACAAAACCAAGAGCAAGCTTCGTGTTAGAGAAAAATACACAACTACTAGTCTACAAATGGCTTAAGAGTCTGTATTTTCCCGATGGACATGCTTCGAACATATCAAGGTTGGTTAATACAGAGGAATGCAGATTATATGGAATGAAGAGTCATGATTGCCACGTGTTTATGCAAACACTCATCCCATTAGCTTTTCGTGATTTGTTGCCAAAGGGGATATGGGATGCACTCATGGAGATCAGTCATTTCTTTAGAGATATATGCTCCAGCAAGTTGAATGTTGATCACATTGAAAGGCTTGAAACGAATATCGTCGAGACAATATGCAAAATTTAGATGATATTCCCTCCATCATTTTTTGACTCAATGGAGCATCTACCAATATAGATGGATGTATCCATTCGAGAGGTTAGATATTACAATTGCAATGTAATTCATAATTAAACATTTTTTCATTGTTTTTTTAATTGATAATTTTTGTTTAATTCTATATATGCAAGTACTTGTTCAATCTAAAAAAAAAAGGTTAAGAACAAGGTGCACGTTAAGGCGTCAATATGCGAGGCCTATATTGTTGAGGAGATCTCAACATTTATCTCATACTATTTCGAACCTCATTTGAGAACGAGGATCAATCGTGTTCCACGGCATGATGGTGGTGGTGAAGTGCCTTCAAGTGGAAACTTATCAATATTCTCCAATCCTGGATGACTCACACCTAAAAATGTCGTAAGGGGAAGATATTTGTCTGAAATAGAGTTCAGACAAGCACACAATTACCTATTTAACTGTGATGAGCTGAGACCTTTTATTAAGTAAGTAGATGTACTACTTAAACTTTTTCAAGAGTGTACTATTTATATATTGTGATATCATAAACTCATATAATTTAGAACAACCTTGAAAGCAACATCGATGATATTTATTGTCCAATAACTCACAGCTGACCGAATCCCACATCTTTTAATTACAAGATGAACAATTTGCCACGTGGTTTAGAACACATGTAAGTCCTATCACAAACTCATTATCTCTTGCAAGGTAACTGTACGTCAATATTATAGATTATCTGTTTATTGATTATTGTTGTATTTGATATACAAGGTTTATCAAATGGGAGGTAGTGTTGCTATTTCACTGTCTTTACTAAGCCTGGGCCCTGAAAGAAAAGTCAAGTGCTATAACGGGTATTTTGTCAATGGATATGTCTTTCATACTGAAGAATACGAGCATGGAAGAAAGACATACAATAGCGGTGTTTGTATTAAGGGATCGACTTCTAGTGAGTTTGAAGTTGACTACTATGGTAGATTAGAAGAGGTCGTCGAACTGCAATATCATAGCAAGCAAAATAGAGTGTTTTTATTCAAATGCTATTGGTATGACAAACTGATAGAGGAATCAGAGTAGATCCTCACTATGGTCTCATTGAAATCAACTCAAAAGCTAGACTCTGCAACGTAAACAATGTCTTTGTTTTCGCAAAGCAATGCCAACAAGTTTATTACACATACACCCCTTCCTTTAGAAAGGACCGATCAAGAGTTGATTGGTTATCCATTTTAAAACCCAACTCAGGGGTCATGTCGAGGTTGTTCAGGATGAGAACGAAGACACAAGTGTGATAGATGAAGTCTTTCAAGCTAGTGAGTTGGTTGAACCATACCGAGTTGCTCCTTCGATTGACTTAGAAAAAAATTCAAATTTTCATGTTTTCGATGATAGTCTTGTTGATGTTGACGCAAAGGAGTTGAATGTTGTTTTGAGCTCTAGTGGACTAGAGAATGTTGATGAAGAAGATGATAACCACATTGAAGAGTGCGATGAAGCTGATAACAATTCAATTGAGGACGAAGACTAAAATTCTGACTAAATATGATCAGAACATGAAAGTGTAAAGCCCTTTTTTTTATAATGTAATATTATGGATGATATTTTGGAACATTAAATATTTATTTTATAATTGTTTGTTGTTGTTATTGTGATGTGCATGTTGTAAGTTTGCAATTTAAGCGTTTGTGCAAGAGGATAGATAGGCAATACAAACAAAACATGCAAAAGTTTGCCACAACTACCGATGGCTATACCGACGGAATATGTCCCGTCGGTATTTTACTGAGAGTTGAAAACAAATTACAGCATTTGCCACAATCACTGACGATCATACCGACAGAATACGACTCGTCGGTATTTTACCGAGAGTTGCAAAAACATTACAGCTAATGCCACAATCACCGACGCGTTCCCCGACGGATTCATCGACGGAAAGTGCAAATTCCAATGTGTGCGACTGTCAGGTCGGTCGACACAGTTACCGATGGAAGCGTCAAATGCAATGCGCGCATGCTCTGACACCTATTTACCGACGGATTCGCCAACGAACTTCGAAAAATCTGGAGGGATTTTCAAAATTTTAGTACGAAATTCAAAAAATACCGACGGACATTACCAACAGAATTTAATGTCACCATCCAAGAAAATATTATTTCACGTTTCGTCGGGAAATCCGTCGGTAAAATTGCAGTATAAAACCGACCCCCCCTCCACGGTTCATTTTTTTCTCGGCTCCTCTCATTCATCTTATCTTCTCCTCTGCTTCCTCAAAGAGTTTTTGTATTGTTATGATTGTAGTTTTCAACATATTAAAAGGTATGATTCTCCTTTATTTATCTTTGTATTTGGTTACTTTTTTTTTACTTTGGTTATGATTATTTTTGTTGTGTTTTTTTTTTTTTTTTGTATTGTTTGTAGATAAAATCTTGAAATCAACACACTATTAAGGTAAATATTTTTCATTGCTAAAGTCTTTAGTTTTTTCTTTTTTTTTGTTCAATTTATTTTATTGTTTGTATTGCCATAATAATTGAAAGTTTTGTTAAATTTGAATTGTTATGGTTGAATTTACCTTTAAAATGTTAATTGTAATATAGAATTAAATTTAATTAGTTTATCTTAATTTTATTATATTATTGCTTGTTATGTTTTTTATTATTTCGAATAATTTTAATTGTTATTTATGAATTTGTATAGATGTTAGTTGAAAATATATAGATGTTAAATTTCTATAGATGTTAGGTTGTATATAAGATTTTGCAATATTTGTGTAATTATTCGTATAAATTTATATAGATATGTAGAATGAAAATTGGCTTGTGGATATTATCAATATTTGTAGGTATGAAAACTATGGGTAGTCTCTAATAT
The DNA here is from genome assembly GCF_000002775.5 of Populus trichocarpa. Taxonomy (NCBI): domain Eukaryota; kingdom Viridiplantae; phylum Streptophyta; class Magnoliopsida; order Malpighiales; family Salicaceae; genus Populus; species Populus trichocarpa. The sequence continues at coordinate 13,845,769 of NC_037298.2, read as the reverse complement.
AGGGGAGATGCTGGCGAATGTTTTTTAAATAATTGAATTTAATTATGTAATTATTCGTATAAATTTGTGTAGATGTATAGAATGAAATTGTATTGTAATAATTATTTGAAAATTTTGTTGAATTTTAATTGTTATGGTTGAATTTACCATGGAAATGGTAATTGGAAATGAAGAATTAAATTTAATTATTTTAACTCAATTTTATTCTATTATTGCTTGTTATGTTTTTTATTATTTCTATTAATTTTAATTGTCATTTATGTATTTCTATAGATGTTAGGTTAAAATATATAGATGTTAAATTTCTATAGATGTTAGGTTGTGTATAAGATTTTCCAATGGAGTCAATTGGTTTGTGGTTATTGTAAATATTTGCAGGTTTGAAAATTGTGGGTAGTCTCCAGTATAGGGGAGGTGCTGCCGAATGTTTTTTAAATAATTGAATTTAATTATGTAATTATTCGGATAAATTTGTGTAAATGCGTAGAATGAAATCAACAGCACTTCGTCAGCAGACAGTTGCAGCTAGTTCTTCTAGCAGCGAGGATAACTTATCCTTAGGTGCTGATCACAAAGAGGCATATGTGCCAACTTGTAATGCTGCCTCTTCTAGCGCAGTTTCACAGCGCAAAGGCGGTGTGCCTTCATAGTGAGGTCAATTCACCCGCAAGTACCAGGCACAATGGAAGAATGACCTTTCAATGTCAGTATGTTTAGGTTTTAGTTTTTTTATATTTATAACATAATTTATGAACAACTAATTAATATTTTATTTAATTTCAGGTTCACAAATATTGAGGCTGCCCGGACAATAATATCAGCGTTTAAATCGTCAATGGAGATTCCATTGTTTCAATGGAGTCAGGTTTCCAGACATCCTGAGTGGAGACCTAATATCGATGCATGGTTTCGACAATTTCAGGTAGGTGTTAACTTTTAATTTCCAGCTTATTTTTAATAAATTATTTTTATAATTTTATATCCTGTACTATTTTTATTTTAAATGAATTATTTATACACAGCATAAATTTGAGTGGGATAGCGTGAATAACAATGATTTTTTGTTATGGGAGAATCACGCGGCAACTAGGTAACATCGAAAATAATATAATTTTTTGTTTTATAATTTTATGTTCTAAATTCTAATTTGTTACTATGGAAGTAGGTTGCATGAGTTTTGGTATGACATACAAAAAAAAGCAAAAAGATATGCGAGAGATAACGGTCTAGAAGGATGGAATGAGGTGGCGGTTTGGCGGGAATGCAAACCGCCAATCATCTCGAGGGATATATGGACGCAATATATTGAGCACATGACGTCTGAGCGGTTCGCAAAACGCTCACAGTCCGGTGACCCCACACACTGGCGGCTCCGTTCCGTTCAGTGCACATGCGAAACGGATGGTAAGATTAATTTAAATGAAATATATCGTTAATTAATTTGTTGTTGCTTATAAATATATTTAACTTGCAATATTTTTTTTCCTTACAGATTATGTCTCTTGGACGTGAGCTGAGCCCAATAGAGCTGTTTGTAGAGACCACGTGCGGAGTCAAGACCGCTAAAAGGGAGTGTAATAGTTCGTGGACAACTGTGCTCAACACTTTGTGGTATGTTTGTTCAATCATTTTATTTCGTAAGTTATTATTTTCTTGAATTGAATATGATGATTTTTTAAAAAAAAAACTTCATGAGACCTATAATAGCCGGTTGAGGGAGAGATATGGAGACGATCCTTCGACCCATTCGGATTTCGATCTGGATTTGTGGATTGAGGTAGGATCATCTGGTGGACTCGATAAAAATAGGGTCTACAGGCTCTCCAACACTACGGCCAAAAACTTGCGGACGACCCGTAGTGTCTCAACCATTGGGAGCTCTCCATCAGTATCGAGCACCCAGTTTGAGGAGTTTATGGCCTTGAAACAACAATATGAACGACTCTTGACGGATTATGATCAGCTCCATCAAATGGTCATAGATATTAGATCAAGGATGGGTGATGATACATGTGCAGCCTCTTTTTGGCCGTACGATCCCGGGAACAACCAGCCTCCTCCTCCTCCCCAGCTCCGCCGTTATTCTAGTTGAATTTTTTTTTAACACATTGAATTTGTAATGAATATTTGGATGAATATTATTTAACATTATTTTTATATTTTTAATGTTTAATACAATTTTATTTGGTTAATTAATATTTGTTTTAACTATTAATCAATATAATATTTCAAAAAAAAATATTTTTTCTAAATAATTTTTTAAAAAATAATTTTAAATAAATACCGACGGCCTTCCAGATGGAATCGGTCCGTCGGTATTATACAGAGAGTTGAAAAAAATTTACGGCCCATGCCACAATTACCGACGGCTAGTCCGTCGATGATTTACTGTTGACATTGCCGACGGACTATATCCGTCAGTATTTTATAGAAAGTTCTGAAATATTTACGGCTCATGCCACCATCACCGACGGACTGGCCATTGGTGATTTACCATTGGGAATATAGATGGAATACGTCCGTCGGTAAATTTCTAGCGAGAATTGTTTTTTGGCGCGTTTTTCCCGTCAGTAAAACCATCGGTGTTTTTTTTTTGCCGACAGACTTACCAACATAAATGGGAATTACCAACGATCAATATTCCGACAAACGTATTCCTTCGATAAGACCGTCGGCAAAAACTTTACCAACGAATTGTGTGTCTTACACCGACGGAAGTAATCTGTCAGTAAAACTGTTTAATGGTGTAGTGATCAATGTAGAGGAAAAAGAATATAGAGTAAAATATTTTATGGAAAATAACACATAGATGCATTTGCCAGGCTTTTTCTCACTCTTTTTTTGGTAAAAGCCAAGATGGATACTACTTGGTTAAATTTGAAAATGAACTTCAATCGAACGTGGCCTTTTTAAAGAACAATAACCATTTTAAATACCATTTAAAATCAAATCTATACCAATAATGGTGGAAATTAAATGCACGAGGGGAGAAGTAAGTAACAAATTCAATAAGACATAACATTTGAAAGAATAAAATTGGAGTCAAGGCACTCAAAACATTCTGAGTGATAATTTTGATCCATTTTTGAGTTTACTCTTGAAACAACAACATATAATTTGTCATATGTGAAAACTTGTTCTTTGAGGAAAACACCATCCATCTTCAGTGATTTCCTTTGGCTTTTGTTTATTGTCATTATATAACCTGACCTTAAAGGAATTTGTCTTTGTTTTATCATGAATGAACATTTTCCTTCATTTATTAGGAACATTCTTGGGATGAACACACGACTTTCTATATTCAACCTTGTTATTATATGTGCCTTTATATCTTTCTCCACAAGTTATGTTATAACAAGTCTTGTCTCGTTGCATAATCCAATTTATGGATTAAGATTTTGTAATAACATAATTTGTGTGCCAATTTTCAAAGACAATACATACAAAGGGACATTGTTGAACTCTAATTAATTGATAAACTTTGTTGGATATAACATATCAACATTGTTAAATTTCTCTAGATGAGGTGCAAATTGAATTTGTGCTTAAATAAACATGTTTGGACCCACGTGCAATATTAATGATGATATCATTTATTTCAGTATATTGTAATACTTTTCAATGTCACAGTTACTCTTTCTCTAAAATAGAAATCATTAAGTTTATTCATATTTATATTAGGATAAATAGCCAAAACAATAGCTAAAATCGGGTCAACTCTACAAAACAGATGATCAGAAGGGATTTTAATAAAGCATGCATCACAATCATTAAAGAATTAAAAGTTGTATTTTCTCCATTACCAATCAAGAGAATCCAATTAGTGAAGGTAAGGAGAGCTTTTTGTTTTTTTTGGCCATCATCTAGACCATCAAATGAAATATCCATATTCCTTTAATGATAAAAAACAATGAATTTTGACCAATGTGATGAGCTGCTTAAAGAAACATGTATAATTTCTTCCTTTATTCTTATAAGAATAATAGGTAGAACTCGATAAAATCCCTTCTCAATAACACTGTTTTTCCATTAAAAGGTCTATTTTTATAATCAACATTACTATTTTCAAGAACATCACATAATAAACAATATAATGCTTCAAAACAACATCTATTATTCATTGGAGTTTCATCTCATGTAATAAGTGTTGTCATCTTAAGGAGTCATGAAAGATGAAAGATGCGTGTTTTTTTATCTCACAAGTTGATTTTTATCAATAGTAAGAGGAAATTTGAATCTTGAATGAGTGGTTTGTTCACCAAGTAATAGACAATAATTAATATTAGATAAGGCAACACAATCAAGCCCTTCGATTGATTATTTTATGCCATAAAAAAGGTCTTTCTAATTCCTCCATGACCATGGACAAAGATGAAGGCATATTCCTTTGCTATCACAACATTGCTAACATATTCATACACATATTTCTATTACACTCATTAAGAAATAGGAAAAAGAAAAAATACTAGCTGCTACATCATAATTAAGCTCTCCTCTCAAAAGTTTATTTATTTTTTCAATCAAGAGATAGACATCAGAAATTGATAAATTGTGGTCCATAAAAGATGTGGCTCAACATTAAAAAGTTGTTCAAGTTCATACTCAATATAATTTTTAAGATTGCATCTAAAAAAATATAGATTCAACATAGTAAAAGAAGCTTTTAGATGGAATATTGTATGATTGTGCGTTAATTCTAGAATTGAGAGAAAAGAATCTTTAGGCCAGCAACTTCACAAACAAGGACAATGATACCAATAAACTATCTAAGCTACAGGAATGTGGTAGTTTCAATAGCTTCATAAAAACCCTAAGCCCAAAGCTTGATCTTGAAAGATACTCTTTCTAGCTAGCATCCCACACATATTTGTTTGGGAATTATGAATAATAAAGAGATTGTAAGTTTGAATCATTTTTTTTTAGTCTAAACTATTTGGTAAGCATTGTCTTATTTATACCTAGCCTCATAAGAACCAATGGAAGAGATTCATTGCTTGAAAAGACATTTAGTTGTTTCAATGATAAATGAACTTGTATTCATTCGATAAAATGGTTTATTGGATGAATAAGGAATTATAGAAGCCACCAAATAACTTTATAAGGGAAAATGAAATGATAATTAAGATATGCTTGAATTTAATCATAACTTTCCTTCTAGACAACCATACTACATTTATCCGACCCTTTGCTAACATATTTGAACAAGTACTTGATCAACATTTATTGGTAACAGATTACAATATTAATGTGAGCATTGTACATTATCAAAAGCTCTATATCATGTGAAATGGCATGGCTATTACAGAGCACAAAACCTTTCTTAACAATAAAATTGTGATGATGATCACAACACATATAATAAGCAAACCCGTTTTCATCAAAAACAATCTCGAACTTGAATGTTTTAGGGAAGAATTTGAACATTATCCTTCCTTTATGCAAGAAGCTTTTGTTAGGAATGTTGCCATTAATGTGCAACAACCATTAATAGATAGCACCGTCCATTAACAAATGCAGCAGCCCATCCCAAATGTCAAAGTTTGCAGCCACCATTGTTGACAAAGGAGCAAGAGGAGCTGTCATTGAAGCCTATAAATAGAAGCATCATTTAGAAAGCAAAATGAGAGAGAGTGTGTGAGTGTGTGTAAGAGAGAAGAGAGAAAGAGAGTAGGTTGCTGCCAATGCAACAGCTGCAAGTGCAGCAATGAGAAAAGGGAGTTGAGTAGAGTGGATGTGATCCTCCTCCTCTATGTATTTGTATTGTATCATTTCTCTATCTCTAATAATATGGGCCTCTCTCGTGGATGTAAGCAATTTGTTGAACCATATTAAATATTGCGTGCCAGTGTGCTAAGCCTCAAATGGGCAACTATCAGAACATTACTGGTCGGAATTCCCTACAATTGGTATCAGAGCATATGGTTAAAGTGGTGTTTGATCTTTGCTAAAAAATGAAAATTGTCAAAATGGAGTTTTTACCATACCACTTTGAAGAGGACGAAGAGACACCACACTGGTGAAAACGGCACAAAATTCTGACGTGGGACATGGCTACACGCACCGACGAGGAGGCTACCCACGCGCGCCAACACGAGCCACGCGTCTTCTTCGCCCGAATGGGCTTACCCGACCCGAATACCAGTTGACCCAACCCACGTGACTGACCTGCATGATGATGACGTCAGCATGATGTAATTATGGCGTCATCATGCACTGTGGCATGCCATGTCAGCGACCAGTCAGCTGACACGTCAGCACAATGGGACCCACCAACCATGTTATCAGCCGCGAACCGGCTGGGTTGAGCCGAGTAGAGTTTGAGCTGAGCCGCGAGCCGAGGGATAGGATCGAGTGTAGGTGATCATACGTGCAACCGGTTTTGAAATTGAATCTGGGCTATTCTTCAAGCCAGAATTGTTTTAAGCAAATCTTAGCCATCTAAAATGCGATTTGGATGATTTCAGACTTGTTTCCAGCTAATTTGATTGTTTTGGATGCAATGGTATGATTTGATTGTTGAGATTGAGACCGAAAGTGGTGGTGGTGAATTATTAAGAGAGATTGCCCGATGAGGAGGCATCTGAAGGACATCATGGTGGTCGATGGAGATGTTGAAGAAGAAGTCGCACACGTTTGCCTAATTACGTGTGTTGAATTGCTAAGTGGGGGAATTTTAATTTTCTTGAGGGAAGACAAAATTAGGACGCTCTGGACACTCGATCATGTGGACAATTAGAGGTGTAGAGTGAAAATTGATGAAGACCAATCTTGAGGAATCTAAGCACTGGTAGTCTCACTAGATGTTGAGAAATCAAGTATAAAACCAAGATATTCTAGATCACTTGTAAAGAAAAGTCGCGATGAAGCTAGCAAATGGTTATATATACGGAAAGACAATACGATGGATATATATGGCCTATAAAGTTCTAGCTAAGAGATTGGGTTTTAAGTGGGACCAGTGTGACCCCTCCAATCTTTCCTGGGAACTTGCTTAGTTGAAGGATTATACATACGGTACTATTTTCGTATATGTAACAGTTTGTAATGAAACTGGTGAAGACTAGCAAACTGACGGCAAAAAGGAACAGTTGGGTTCTGTATGTTCAAGGATCTGATGGAGTGGTGATTTCTCCAAAGAAGTTAGATTCGGTGACTGTGATTTCTCAAAGGGAGAATTGATGAAGACCCTAATAATGGAAGACAAATACAGGAAGGGGATAAAGATTGACACCCTATTTTGACTTGGATAGGTGTTGTGACAGAATGAGCTGCTGTCAAACATAAGAAAGGAATAGGGAGAATTTGGAGAACAGAAATTGCACGAGGGCACATAGATATTGTGCAGGAGTACCCGTAGGATCCAATAAGGTACTGTAATGAGATAACAAGTGCAAGGAGAAGAAGAGTTCCCAGATGAAGCTCAGAGCAGAGACTATGTAGAAATTGTATAATAGGAAGTCTCTTGTGCTCTTGATGAAGACAACAAGCGAAGACCTTTTCGCATGCAAGGATGGAAAGATGAGCTGTTGCAAAAGCACCTGATTAAAGGGGTGCGACCGCCTATGAAAGGCGAAGACACCAAAGAGAGTTGAGAGTTGGTGTAGGTGGAGCTGTCAAGCAGAAAAGTGTAGAAGCTCCAAACATAGAAATCGAGATGGAGGATTGCAAGGAGTATACCACAACCCTCTCTTTCTATGAGCCCAAGTTCAGACCGCCCCATGACAACGGGCGAAGGCACCTTAGAGAGAAGGTGTGAGGGCCATGATATGAGCCCAAGTTCAAAACGCCCCAGAGCCGATGTAATGGCTAGATATGAGTGACAGATGTATGGATAGCCAATAAAGTGGTTATGATGAGTTTGAAGATAAATGTCGAATTGACTTTGATGGATATTGCCCCCATGCTAAAGATCAATGAGCTAGATAACATTTGCCTTGGATAATAAGTGGATGACTTGTGGAGCATTAAGACGCAACTGCTAGGAATGAGCAGAGGGCATGCGCAGGTTTCGGGAACAATTTAACTCTTGTCAAGGTGGTGAGCTCAGTGACGGCATTGCAATACTCAGAGTATGAAGACAAATATGGATCAACCTTTAATGGGCTGCCCTCATGGTTAAAGGTAGAGAGCTACCTGAACTCTTAGGACTAAGAGCGAGAGACTCACGGAGAAGTAAGGCGTGGTTCCTAGGGTGGAACAGAGGGCAGGCGCAACTCCTGGATGAGTAGACTCTTGGAAGAGTGGTGAGCTCGTGATCACATTAAAATACTCCCATAATGACTATCACACTTGGAAATAGATATTTCTGTTTGAGGGGGTGTTGTAAGCCTTGGTGTGAGGCTTGATAAATCATTTCGGACCAAGCATGGTTGATACGCTCAAAGGGGAATGTTATGTGTCCCAGAGACAAGCGTAAACACTCTTCAGATGTGATGTGGCAGACCATCTAGTTTTAGTGATCCTTTAGTGTGAGAAAAGGTGTGCTTTGATGACTTTGGTGATTGAAAGGTGTGGCAAGTACCTATAAACTTAGCCAGAGATGCTCTTAGAATGGTAAGCTTGGAAGAGCTGCAAGGTGCTAGCTTATACTGAAGAAGCAAGAGGACAATTGCCCCACATGAATAGCAAAGCGGGTGATTGTTAGGATTGTTGTCATTAATGTGAAGCAACCATTAATGGACGGCACCATCCATTGACAAATGCAGCAGCCCATCCCAAATGTCAAAGTTTGCAGCCACCATTGTTGACAAAGGAACAAAAGGAGCTGTCATTGAAGCCTATAAATAGAGGCATCATTTAGAGAGCAAAATGAGAGAGAGAGAGAGAGAGAGATAGTGAGTGTGTGTAAGAGAGAAGAGAGAAAGAGAGTAGGGCTGCAATGGCAGCAGCCTTGCTGCCATTGCAGCAGCTGCAAGTGCAGCAATGAGAGAAGGGAGTTGAGTAGAGTGGATGTGATCCTCCTCCTCCATGTATTTGTATTGTATCATTTCTTTATCTCTAATAATATGGGCCTCTCCCGTGGATGTAGGCAATTTGCCGAACCACGTTAAATATTGCGTGCCAGTGTGCTAAGCCTTCAATTGGAAACTATCAGAACATCACCGATCGGAATCCCCAACAGCTTTCGCATTTGAAATCCCACAAGAACAATATATCATAAATCTTGAAACATTGTTGTAATAAATAGGATCGATGTGCTTGTTAAGGATATTTATTGATACAATTGAATCCACGGTTTTGTATGTTCAACACTTGAAATTAAAATCTAGTTAAAGTAGTAAATGAGTGTGTGGAAAACCTTTTTTTTTAATTCAATATTGCACACATGTAGCAAAAAGAAATGACAAAAAAATTGCTAAGATGACAAAAATAACTATAAATATCTTAAGGCTACAAATACTAACAAATAACAGAAAAACATGAAAAATGAACACTTGTAATGATCCATCCAAAGGGAATTAATGATTTAATGACAGCTAACATATCAATAAGTTTGGTCTAAAACATCCGTTAAATGATATCGAGCTTATCTTCTTTCTTATTGTAACAACCCGACTTTTTCAAAGCCAAAATTAGGGAAATTGTTTTTATTAAGTTCTCGATACTTTTCACAATGACATTCCGTGAATTAGTAATTAGGTCCCCTTCCTTATCATGGCATCATACAGATACAGTTTTCATGCGTCAACATTCCCATAAAACAGATACTCAATACACATGTCCATAATATTATATTCTCATATTCATATATTTACATTACATCATATTGACATACTCATCAGTTTGCATTACTATTCTAGTCTCGTTATCAACACGAGTGTCAAACGATAATTTTACATAAACAGTACATTCATTCATACAATCCTCATGTGATTTCACAACGCAACATCCTCATAAAAGAGAATACCACATTAATATATTCATAACATCGTGTTTGCATGTTCGCACATCCACATCCTTGTTTCATTACAGTTTTCATTACATGTCCTTACAAAAGTGTTGAATGGCAAACATTCAACTAGTTTGTTCGTTCTTATCAAACACATAACTCCTAAAACATACTATTACATGGCACCTTTCAAAGTATGTGAGCCCGAAGAATCGCTTTCCTACGTACCTTGATTGTGTGATGTTCCTGTTACAAAAACAATATGGATACAAGAATTGTAAATAATCTAAACATAATAATAGATAATTAAAAAGACATTATCGTTACTTTCCATTATCAACTGAAGGTAAGTACATTCTTTCATTTACTTCTCATATGCATTGTACAATCCTTATTATTTCGCTAAATGTATTATCCTCGCTCATATGCCCTAACCTCTCTATAGGAGTGGTGGGGCCGAAGTTTAATCATCTATCGGGATCAATTGCTTTCATGTATCAGGTAATTCTCTACGTGAGTCTTTAACTATCTTGAGACATAAACGATCACTTCCCCATGTTATATCAATCACCCCCAAGTCCTCTTTTCATGGCATCATCACTAACTACGAAACCCTTGATATTTGGAACGTACCAGTTTTAGTATAGCAATCCACCTGGCCTTGTGCTTACTCAGCTAATCATGCCTAGGATTATATCAAAATCATATAATTCTAGGGCATTAGATTTACTTCTATTTCATACCCTATTTCTTATCGAAGTTCCAATTACGAATCCCCCTTTCCATTTTGGTGACTATTCTCCTAGTACTAAAAAGTGGGTAGCACCCAGTTTAAAAAATATAAGCACATTAAAGTTATTCATCGGTAGTGTACCTGCTACCACATCGGATGCAACCCTAATTTCTTCCTGTGTTAGGTGGAAGACTCTTCCTGGAGTCCGGTCATTTTGTGCCCCTGGCCTCCCTCGATTAGAGTTTGCTCCTGATTGGGAAGACCTCACCAGCCTATTTACTGTGACGGACTGTTGGTAACTTTGACTTGGCTGTCGCATACTTTGTGCTTCTCGAATGTTTCTGTCAGGGCATTCCTTCTTATAATGGCCTCTTTCACTATAGTAATGACATCTTTTCCCCAGGTACTAACAGTTTCTTCATCTATGACCCTCTCCCCTGTATATAAAACATCGTCCTAGTGACACAGAGCAGTCTTTCGGATGCCTTTGTTCGCACTTCACACAGTGAGGGTAATGCACATTCTCCTAGTCACTAATCCCCCCTAATGGGTTTGCTTTTGGGTAAGTCTGTCCACCCATCACTCTTCCACCTGACTGTTAGTAAAACGGCATCGCTACCGTTCCCTTCCTAATGGATGCCTCAAACATTCCACTTTTTCCCTTCTTTAAAAATGACAGTCTACTGGTAAAATCATCCCCATCTCTCTTTTTACTTGTTCCCTGATGTCCTTATAGACCCTTTCCAATACAGGCTTTTAAAGCTTGTGCCGCCTCAATCAGTTCTCTCACTTATTTAAACTGTAAGGCAATCAACCCTTGCCTCAATTCTTGTCAAAGCCCATCTCTCAACTTCTCAATCATATGCTCTTCAGTTAGGATGTAGTGTAGAGCAAATAGTGAGAGATCATGGAATCTCCTTTCATAGTCCTACCGACATATCACATTGTCTTAACACCAAGAACACTTATTCTTTCACCTTGCGATGGTATCTGGAATAGAACTGATTTTCAAACTCTAATTTGAAATCGCCCTAGGTCAGTGTTTTGGTTGCCCGCCGCAGTTGGACAGTTTCCCACCATGTAATGGCCTGGTCGGATAATAATTGAGTAGCATAATTTACCCGTAGGCCCTCGGGTATTTAATCTATATCATAATCTTCTCCATTTTCCTAATCCACCTCCCGCCTATCTCAGCATCTTGTTCCCCCAAATACAGTTCGCAGCCCATTTCTCTCATGCTTTTAACCAACCGTACAAGTAATACCACGCTACCCGTGGTCACGACACTTCCAGAGGCTACCTGCAAAATTTGTGTGGCTGGAACTTCTTGTGTCGTAGAGCTAGTCATGCCCTCCATCACTGCTTTAACAATCTGGGCTAGGAGTCCTGGGTCTACACACGACGGGGGCACCCTTGTTGGTACGGTCAATGGATGTGCCTCCGCTTTTTCTTGCTGCCCCATCTCTGTTGGAGGTATTTCTTTCGTCCGATTTGGTACCCGTTCTTCTTAAACTATTGTGGTTCTTCCTCGCAAGGACCCAGATGCTCTTGCTGGAGTGTGGGAAGCAGTATCATCCAATGGATACTCATCCTGCCAAACTTGGGCATTTCGGCCTCTACTCCTCCTTTCTATGGAGGGTGGCTTGGTTTGTGCCCCTTAAAGAATGTGTACCATCCTAAAATAAATTGTAACAACATCATTTTCATCAATCCTCAAGATCTAAACCAGGCGCTCTGATACCAACTGTAACAACCCGGATTTTTTTCAAAGCCAAAATCGATGGTATATATATATATATATATATATATAAGTTCTCAATACTTCTCACAATGACATTCCGCGAATTAGTAATTTGGTTCCCTTCCTTATCATGGCATCAAACAAATATAGTTTTCATAAATCAACATTTCCATGAGATGGATACTTAATACATATACCCATAATATTATATTTTCATATTCCTATATTTACATTACATCATATTGATATACTCATGAGTTTGCATTCATGTTCTAGTCTCGTTATCAACACGAGTTTATACATGAGTGCCAAACAGTAATTTTACACAACTAGTACTTTCTTTCATATGATCCTCGTGTGAATTCACAACACAACATCCTTATAAAAGAGAGTACCACATTAATATATTCATGACATCGTATCTACATGTCCGCACATCCGCATCCATGTTCCATTACAATTTTCATTATAAGTCCTTACAAAATTGTCGAATGGCAAATATTCAACATAACACCTAAGACATACTATTACATAGCACTTTTCAAAATATGTGAATCCGTGGAACGGTTTTCCTACGCACCTTGATTGTGTGATGTCCCTGTTACAAAAACAACATGGATATAAGAATTGTAAATAATCTAAACATAATAATAACAACTAGAAGGACGTTATCGGTACTTTCTATTATCAACCGAAGGTGAGTACATTTTTTCATTCACTTCTAATATACATTGTCCAATCCTCATTATTTCGCTAGATGCATTATCCTTATTCATATGCCCCAACCTCTCCATAGGAGTGGTGGGGCCGAAGTTTAATCTTCGGTCGAGGTTAATTACTTCACCTTAACTCAGTCATCCACCTTGGATGCTTTTAATTGTAGCTAATTGCAATATCTAAACTCGATCATCCATCTTGAATGTTATTAACCAAAACTAATCACAAAAGTCGAACTCGTCATCTCTTACAGATACCATTAGTTGAAGCCAATCTTATAATTAACTCGGTCATTCATCTAAGATGCCATTTTCCAAAACTAATCATCAACCATAACCCGGTCATCCATCTCAAATGGCATTAGACGAAGCTAATCAACAATCACAACCCGGTCATCCATCTCAGATGCCATTATCGAAGCTAATCATCAAGCACAACTCAGTCATCCATCTCGGATGCCATTAGCCGAAGCTAATTGATGCAACTATATTATTCGATAATTTCACCCACATTTAACTAGTGTTTTGCCTATGTTTTATATATAAAATGCCTTGATATTCTTTGTTTTATGTTTTGAAGGCACTTTTGGATGAAAGATGCAAATTGGAGTAAATTGGAGCTAATTGGAAGATTTGACCTTCAGTCGATGTTTTGTGCAGAGCATGAGCTCTAGAGGTCAAAATGAAGTGATTCCAGTGGCATAAAAAGCTAACATCCATACCTTTCTGGACATCTAAGGCAAGAAAATAAAATAAGGAAGAGTATGGAAATCACAGCCTTCAAAGTCAAATCTCGCAATCTGCTAGTGTTGACCTTCGGACATTCCGACTTGAATATCTTAAGCTACAAAAGTCCATTGGATGCAAACTTAATTTTTTTACATTCCTGACTAAAATACCTATCAACGCTCCAAATGTTAGCCAAAGAAGATGTCATATGAGGGAGATATGATTTTTCAAAGATGACAACTGAATTCTGCCAGCAAACAGGTTTCATGAAGAAACGAGTCCAAATTACGTTCCGAAGCATCTAAAACGACATCCAAATTTTTATTTCAGCAATTTAGCTCCTCTAAGTCAAAGCTTGAAGATTTCATGCAAGGCTATTTCTTCTTTTTTAGAAAAATAGTTATTGAAGTACTTAAATGTAAATTGTCTACTTAAGGGAGGACTATTTTGTAAAATAGAGACTAGGGTTTCCTAGGATATAAAAAGAATGAGAGAAGAGAAGGGAGAACAGTCAGCCAAGAGAGAAAAAACACCCCTTCTCCTCCACAAACTTGAAATCATGTTTTCTTTCTTTCTTTTTGATTAGTTGTTCAACAAACATGCAAGGCTAAACTCTTTTTCTTGGTTATGAGGACACGGAAACCTTCGGATTCCAAGAACTGTGAGATTTATTTTACCTTTTCTTTTCAGTTTATATGATGAATATGTTTGTTCTCCTATGCTTATTTTTCCTATGATTGTTTATTTTAATTGCTAGAGCGGACTCTAAGTTATTATTATAAACAATCTATTGCTAAGTTTGATATCAAAACCGGAGTTGTGGTATATGAACTTGTGAAGCAACTGAGTTTAATAATTGTGGCGGATCTACATTATTAATCTTAGGGAGAACATTCAATCAAATCAAACATAGACTACGGACAATTATGTTTTCTTGATTAATCAACTTATCTAGTTCTTAAGGCTGCCATTGAATTAAATTACTAGTGCGGACATTATGGTTGTTTGATGGTTAGGGTTAGTTATACGGCGGATCCGTTAACTAACGAATGTTAAGAAGAGATAAATATTCAGAATATAAATTGATGTTTCGTTTCCATGATCAGTTCTGATTTCTGTAGGTGGATGTTTACTTGCGACCAATGTTTGTTTTCTTGATAAATTTTGGTTTTATTTAATTTTCACTTGATAGTTTTCTATTTTCTTTTACTTTAGCCTAGATAACTTCTAAACCCCCCCCCCCCAAATTGCATATCATATAGCATAAAAATCTGACTTGAACCTTCCTTTTTGGATTGACCCCTTGCTTGCTATATACTATCTTGTGTGTTGTGTTTTAAGTTAGGGTAATTAATTTGTGCAACCGCAATATCGCAATACTAATCAACAATCACAACCCGGTTATTCATTTTGAATACCATTAACCAAAGCTAATCATCAAGCACAACTCAGTTATCCATCTCGGATGCCATTAGCCGAAGCTAATCAACGATCACAACCCGGTCATCCATCTCGAATGCCATTAACCGAAGCTAATCAACGATCACAACCCGGTCATCCATCTTGGATGCCATTAACCGAAGCTAATCAACGATCACGACGCGGTCATTCATTTTGAATGCCATTAGCCCAAGCTAATCATCAAGCATAACTCGATCATCCATCTCGGATGCCATTAGCCGAAGCTAATCAACAATCACAACCCGATTGCATTCTAAAACATCAATGGTCATAAATCAACACATTTGCATTCTGAAATCACATGACTCATCACCATACCTATTTCAAGAATCCATAAGTTCACATTTAAGTGTTCCATATTTTACACAATCATACAATGAAATCATTACAAGCATTTAAGTCATTTCTGCCATGGGAGTCTATGCAAAAAATCAACAACGAAAACTGATTCGCTGGTGACCTAGAATTCGACAGCCGCTGCAGACACCATTATTCGGCAGCGAAAACTGATTCGCTACAGACACCACAATTCGGCAGCGAAAACTGATTCGTTAGAAACAACCCAAATTGGTAGCGAAAACTTATTCGTTGGTGACACCACAATTCGGCAGCCAAAATTGATTCGTTGTAAACCAATTCAACAACAAAAACCGATTCACCGCTGGCACTATAATTCGGCAACAAAAATCGATTCGCTACAAATAACCCAAAGCAACATCGAAAGCTAATTCGCTGCTGACACCACAATTCGACAGCGAAAACTGATTCACTATTGACACCATAATTCCGCAACAAAAACTAATTCGTTGCAAACAACACAATTTGGCAGCGAAAACAGATTCACTACTAACAACACAATTCAGCAACGAAAACTGATTCGCTGCTAACAATGTACTTGGAAGAAATCGCCAGCCCATATGGGCTACTGCTATCTCAGAAATCATTGACGAAAACCAAGTTGCTACCGACTCAGAAATCATCAACGCAACATAGTTTCACAGTTGGTGTTGAATTCGTCAGCATATATGGTTCACAGCTAACTCAGAAATCATTGACGAAAACTGAGTAGTTGCCGACTTAGAAATCATCAACGCAACACAATTTCACAGTTGACGTTGAAATCGTCAGCGTACATGGTTCACAGCTAACTCAAAAATCATTGATGAAAATAGAGTCGCTGCCAACTCAGAGATCGTCAACACAACACAACAAAATTTCACAGTTGATGCTGAAATTGTCAATGTACATGGTTCACAGCTAACTCAGAATTTGTTGACAAAACTGAGTTGCTGCCGACTCAGAGATCGTCAATGCAACACAATTTTACAGTTGACGCTAAAATCATCAGCGTGCATGGTTCACACCTAACTTAGAAATCATTGATGAAAACCCAGTCGCTGCCGACTCAGAAATCATCCACGCAACACAATTTCACAGCTGACGTTGAAATCGTCAACGTACATGGTTCACAGTTAACTCAGAAATCGTTGATAAAAATTAAGTGGCTACCGATTCAGAGATCATCAACGCAACATAATTTCACAGTTGACGCTAGGATCGTTAGCACACACAATCATACATTCATTCATATGGTTCATAAACATGCAATTTCGCCAATCATGCAAATAGAATTTGGGTATTAACCTAACATGGTCTCTGTTTTTTTAGCTCTAACATGCTCTTCAAGTTTAAAGATAACATAATTTTGCGTATAACATCATTCTAACATATTATCATATAATTTCATCAAACACAAGCAGAATTGTTGTCATTAGCACCAAATACACCTTTTGTTTTGATTCCAACATGGTCCAACTTTAACAAAGGCATCATCTTTGTATTTACCCCTTTAACTCATATTTGTCCAGCCCTCACTATAGCCGGCCATCATCCTAAGTTTGTGGATTCAAAATTGTTCACTTTCTTTGTTAACTGTTCTGAAATTTGGTCCCCTATCCAGCCCCATTTTTGTTGGTTTTTCTTGGGGTTTTCTTCTTCCTTTTCAGTTCCAAGGCCCCAAGAACAAGTGGTATAGTTCATACCTCATGAATTTAACAAGTTCTTTGTAGGTTTCGGTGGTCTATTCTTCCTCTCTTTTTCGGTCTTCTTCCTTCCCTCTCTTATTGTTCAGCTGGCCCTCTAGGCTCCTCTTTCTCCCATGGTTTTGGTTTTCTCTCCATCTCCTAACTCACTTCTCACTCTACACTCAAAGAAAGTGGCATGCAGGCTAGTTGGGTTTGATTTATGCTTGGAGAAGGGATGTGTGTGTTGCAGCAATGACTGTTGTCGGTTCTAGAAGAAGATCTAGGCTCATGCTTCCACCATGTTTTTGGTCACTTCTCATTCCCTTTAACTCTCTTCTCACGCAGCACCCTAGAAGATTTGCATGCAGCTGGTCGGTTTCAGTTTTCTTTTTGGGATAGAGAGTTGTTTCCAACAGAGTTATAGTTGGATCTTAGGGAGAGGAAGGGTCACCTTTTCTCTCTCCCTTGCATTTATACTCGCTCTTAATAAGGTAGGGTATTTGGGTACTGGACAAGGTTGTCCTTATCCCCCTTTTGTGTTATTTTGGGCTGGTTTCTCTTCCAATTCTCCTATAGAATAGGCCAGTCCAACACTAATTTTTGTTGGGTTTTACAGTGTCACTGCTGATTCAGAAATCGGCAACCAAAACCTGTTACTGCCGATTCAGAAATCGGCAGCCAAACTATGTCACTACCAATTTAGAAATCGACAGCAAAAACTGCGTCGCTGCCGATTCAAAAATCAGCAGCGATGGTGAAGTCATTTATGGCTTTACTGTTTTTAGGTGTTTATAGGTAGGGCTGGCCAAGTGAAGAAATTAGGCAAATTGTGAAATTTGATGATGAAATGCATGGGTTAAGACCTCGTTAAACTCTTAGAATCATGCTTAAACCCAAAACAGAATCCATGTGTATGTTAATGACTTAATTTCTACATGTGTGATTGAAGATAGTATGTGAAATTGTGTTGAAATGAAGGTATATGTGCAGAATTGTATTGTTGTTAAACCTTAGAGGCATGCTGAAACTGAAGTGGAAATCACACCATATAAATGCATTGCTTTTGTGTGGGTGACGGATGAACTTGTTTAATTAGGAATCAAATGGTTAAATGTGTGAGCATGACATGTTATTGGGAATATGTTTGTGTTAAACTTGATAAAATGCATGCAAAAGATTGATTGAAAAAAGGCAATTATATTCCGGCCAAGAAAAGGAAGAATGAAGAAACCTCACTTGATGAACATCTTTAAAATGGCATGAAATAGCATAGAAATGGAACTTGTTATATGTTGTTGAATTGCTACTAATTATATTAATAAATTTGGATAATACCATTGAGAATTTGATAATGATTAGGGGATTCTTTAGAAGAATATGCATGTGGAGATTTGATTTGCATTGTTGATGATCTTGTTATAAAATTTGAATGAGATTGAATTTGGTATATGTTCGAACTTGGTTAGGGGTGAGCTATAAATAGGGAAAGCTTAACGTAGACCTTATGCTTAGTTGAGGCAAAGAGTAAAACCAAAAGCGACTACATGGTCGCTGACGATTTCTGAATCGACAACAACATGGATTGCGTTGATGATTTCTGAGTCGGCAACGACTCAGTTTTCGCAAACAATTTCTGAGTCGACAATAGCCTATATGCGCTGACGATTTCAGCATTAACTATAGAACTGGGTTGCGTTGATGATTTCTGGGTCAGAAACGACTTAGTTTTCGTCAACGATTTCTGAGTTAGTAGTAGCCTATATGCGCTGATGATTCCAGTATCAGCCGTAGAACTGGGTTGCATTGACAATTTCTTGGTTGGTAACGACTCAATTTTCATCAATGGTTTTTGAGTCAGTAGTAGCCTATATGCGCTGACAATTTCAACGTCAGCTATAGAACTGGGTTGCGTTGATGATTTCTAGGTCAACAGCGACTCAGTTTTTGTCAATAATTTATGAGTCAGCAGTAACCTATTTGCACTAACGATTTCAGCGCCAGCTATAAAACTGAGTTGAGTTGATGATTTCTGAATCAGCAGTAGTTTATGAGCACTAACGACCTCAGCGTCAGCCATAAAACAGGATCGCATTGATGATTTCTGGGTCGGCAGCGATGTAGTTTTTGTCAATGATTTCTAAGTTAACAGTAGACTAAGTACGCTGATGATTTCTTGCGTCAACCATAGAACTGGATTGCATTGACGATTTCTAAGTCGACAACGACTTAGTTTTCACTAACGAATCCTGTGCCACAAGTGAATCAATTTTCATTGATGAATTCTATATCACCAGCAAATCAGTTTTCGCTGATTAATTCGGTATCACCAGCGAATCAATTTTCACTAACAAATTATATATCACTAGCGAATCAGTTTTCGTTGACGAATTCGATGTCTCCCATGAATCATTTTCTCTAACAAATTATGTAACACCAACAAATCAGTTTTCGTTGACGAATTTTATGGCACCAGCGAATCAACTTTCATTGATGAATTTAGTGTCTCTAGTAATCAGTTCTCATTGATGAATTATGTGTCACCAGCAAATCAGTTCTCATTGACGAATTTTGTGTTACCAATGAACTAGTTTTCGTTCGCGAATTTCGCATCACCAGTGAACCAGCTTTCACTAACGATTTTGTGCGATAGACGTCCATACCAGAATGGACTTAAATGCTTGTAACTATTTCATTGTATGATTGTGTAATATGGTACACTTGAATGTGAACATATGTATTCTTGAAATATGTATGGTGATGAGTTGTCTGATTACGGAATGCAAATGTGCTGATTTGTGACCATTGATGTGTTAGGTGGTGGGACCGTGATCGGACCTTCGACTAGACAAGGACACCCCATGGGAGGAACGGGTAGGTGACTTCCACCCCCTTCTAGCATAATGATAATTTCCCGAAATGAATTTACTATGAAAAATCAATTATCGTACTATAGTGAATACCAAACCATTATGTAATGTTTGAACGAGCATTATGAATGATTTATTATTGTGTTATAGTGAATATTAAATTGTCATGGAATGTTGTATGGGTATTACGAAGGATATAATATTATGTTATAGTGAATACTAAACTATTATGAAATGTTTAAATGGGTATTACGAATGGTCTATTATTGTATATTAAGGAATGCTAACCATTATAGAATATTTGAACGAGCATTACAAAGGATCTATTATTATGTTATAGTGAATACTAAACTGTCATGGACTACTCTATTATTGTATGAGTATTACGAAGGATATAATATTATGTTATAGTGAATATTGAACTTATAACATCCCACATCGAGAGAAAAGTGTCCAGAGCTAAGGCATATTAAAGCAATTGGTACCTAACCTTGTAGGACGCATTTTGGGGCTTGTGGGCTACCAGAAACAAAATCATAAGGCATGGAAGCCGGGTTGGGTTGAGCTATAACGGATAATATTCTGTAAGGGAGAGTGGGTCGGGCCTTATATATGGTATCAGATCTGAGCACGACTCGTTCTTAAGGTGGGGGGATTGTAACATCCAACATCGAGAGAAGAGTGTCCAGAATCAGGGCATATTAAGGCAATTGATACCTAATCTTGTGGGACACGTTTTGGGGCCTATGAGCTGCTAGGAACAAAACTGTAAGGCGTGGAAGTCAGGTTGGGCTGAGCCATAATGGACAATATTCTACAAGGGGAAGTGGGTCGGGCCTTACAAAACTGTTATGGAATGTTTGAATGAGTATTACAAAGGATATAATATTATGTTATAGTGAATACTAAACTGTTATAAAATGTTTGAATGAGTATTGCAAAGAGTCTATTATTGTATATTAATGAATGTTAACCATTATGGAATGTTTGAACGAGTATTATGAAGGATTTATTATTGTGTTATAGTGAATATTAAACTGTCATGGAATGTTTGTATGAGTATTACGAAGGATATAATATTATGTTATATTGAATACTAAACTGTTATGGAATGTTTGAACGAGTATTATGAAGGGTCTATTATTATGTTATAATGAATGTTAAACTATTATGAAATGTTTGTATGAGTGTTATGAAGGACTTATTATTGAGTTATAGGGAATGCTAAACTGTTATGGATTATTCGAATGAGTATTATGATTAGCTTCGGCTAATGACATCCGAGATGGGTGACTGGATTGGAAGTTGTGATTAGCTACGACTAATGGCTTCCGAGATGGATGACCGGGTGTGTATATTGTGATTAGCTACGGCTAATTGCATCCGAGATGGATGATTGAGTGTGTATATTGTGATTAACAACAACCAATGACATCTGAAATGGATGATCGAGTGTGTATATTGTGATTAACTACAGCCAATGACATCTGAATAGATGACCGGGTGTGTATATTGTGATTAGCTATGGCTAATTGCATCCGAGATGGATGATTGAGTGTGTATATTGTGATTAACAACAACCAATGACATCTGAAATGGATGATCGGGTGTGTATATTGTGATTAACTACAGCCAATGACATCTGAATAGATGACCAGGTGTGTATATTGTGATTAGTTACGGCTAATGGCATTCAAAATGGATGACAAAGTGTGTATATTGTGATTAGTTATGGCTAATACTATCCGAGATGGATAACAAAGTATATATTGTGACTAGTTACGGCTAATGACATCCGAGATGGATGGCTGGGTGGTCATATTAGGATTAGCCATGGTTAACGGCATTCGAATGGATGACTGGGTTGAAATAAGGTGGATAAACGTATTAGTGGTGTCGCAAAGGATGACCAGAATAAAACACATTAAAATAACTACGATAAATGAATTAACTCTGGTCCCTACCACACCTATAGGAAGGTTGGGACGTAAGAGTGAGGATATTATAGTTGAAGAAATATTAAGGTTGTATTATGTATGTAAGGGGTAACGAAAGGATTATACTCACTTAGACTATAAACGGAAGTAACGCCGATATGCTTTTAGTTATCTGTTGTCATGTTTTAGATTATTTTTAACTCTTGTATCCATTTTGCTTTTGTAACAGGGACATCACACAATTAAGGTGCATAGGAAAGTCCTTTCCACGAGTCCACATTGTCACACCCGGACATCGCGGCGACCAATTAAAAATTATCACTCAATTGGAAAAAAGAACAGATATCTGGCAT
Organism: Populus trichocarpa; assembly: GCF_000002775.5. Taxonomy (NCBI): domain Eukaryota; kingdom Viridiplantae; phylum Streptophyta; class Magnoliopsida; order Malpighiales; family Salicaceae; genus Populus; species Populus trichocarpa. The sequence continues at coordinate 13,823,319 of NC_037298.2, read as the reverse complement.
CTTGTTCTTTTAGGGGAAAATGTCTTATTCAAGGAGTCGCCACCTAGTATTATGGTCACTAGGAACCCTAGCTGGTCAACAGAGATTCTATGGTACGAGACTGGTTACGCAAAAAGGAAGATGTTATCACCCCTTAAGCGTCCTACCTAAGGCAGGCTGCATTGCTGGTTTTATCTAAAATTGCTAAGAATGTGTTCTCTTTTTTCCCTTTTTTTATTCTTCCTTTTATGTTCCTGACTCTAGCGTCAGTGAACAATTCCTACGAATATTTCCAACTCTGGCGTTGGTAAATATCGCACAAATCCAAAAAATACGATACTCCTGACTCTGGCGTCAGTGAATATTTTCGCAAAAAATGAATATGAAGAAGAAATTTTCTATGTCATTTTTTTCTTGTTTATCCTTTATTATTATTTGCCCTTTTTAGATGGAAGTAA